>NC_080748.1:8991153-9293846 GCF_020826845.1 Diceros bicornis minor | reverse complement strand
TTCAGCAAAAAATGTCATTGGGATTTTGACAGGGATTGTATTGAATCTATAGATTCCTTTGATCTCAATATATTTTTAAGGTAATGTAAATTTTTTAATGATAAGTTTAAACAGTTGCAAAGGATATAGTTTCTGGCACATTGTAAATAGAGACATTTTAAAATAAATTTACATCATTCTTTTAATGTACATGGATTCTAAGTACCACAAGAGGATGCCCATCAGAACCCACTTTAAGAAATACACAAATATTTCTTTAACAGTCAGAAATTTTATATCATACTTTTTGTCTTCAACTTGTTTTCCATTCCCCAGACCCATTTAACCCTACTTTAATGTAGTTTTGTTTGAAAGTCTTTTATTGATTATCTTATCATACTACACAAAAATAATGAATAGAAATTAAAATTAATTTTCTTTTAATTTCCTGTGGCTATATGGCTCTAAGTGTTAAAAAGTTCTTCTAGATTGAGTTTTTGTTACAATTACTAGTGGTATACAATTGATAAAAATCATACATTTTGATAATTATTAAATCATAAATAAAATTTTCTTGGAAATACATCTTTTAATGAGATAAATGGAGCAGAGTCCTCCACTGGCCCATTAGTTCATGTAATTATGGAAGGATATTACCTATCACTAGATTGAGACAGGGTTCAGTATCATTTCGATTCCTACTGCTCATTTCTATAGATCTAAGTCCCAAGAAACCTAGTTCACATAATAAATGAGAATGTAAAGTTTTGTTAGAGCCATATCCATCAATACTTTGGACCTCTGAGCCATGAGACAAAAAATAATACAGTGCTCTAATAGTAAAGTTATTTGAAGTCATCTATCTGCTGATATCTTGATTAGGTCCTTTCTAAAGTTTTCTGAAAGCAAAGAAACAGAAACCATTGATTTGCAAAAGAATTTGTTAACTATTCACCAGAATAACTTACTTTCCCAACTTCTAGGAAGTATACCTGAATGCTGTACCAAGAAGTTTCAAATAACTTCTGATTATTCCTCCTATGTTTTGAGTTAGACACACCTTTTTCACCTAAAACACTCAGAAAAATTTGGGAGAAATAAAAGTATTTTTCATTTTTAACATACTATTGCTATGACATTATTGTTTGATAAAATAGTCTCCTCTTATCATGTAAGTGCTACCTTACTCACATCATATTCTCTGTGCATGAGATTCTCTGAGTGTATGACACAGTCACCCTGCATCACATGCCTTGGGTATTCTTCCAAACCTTAGAGTTGCAGATTTAGCTCGTTCAAGTTTGGGAATACTTCCGCCATAAAACCTAACTGGCAACACCTGTCTTCATTTTTTTTAACTAATCAGTTAAATCAGAAAAAAAAATTATGACTTCAAATTTCAACTAAAGTATACTTGTTAACATATATCCCCATAATGACCATTTCATTCTGAGCTTCCATTCATAGATACAGATCAAAGGGATGAACAGAGAGAGCCTTGCCATGAATATGGTGTCTACATGAAATAAAGGACAGCTGCCTTCCGTGCTTCTCTCTGAGGACCTCTCTGGATTGATCCTCAGGAGCAATGTGTCGTTGACCATTGTATGGGGTGGAAGAGATGGGTTTTATGTTTTCAGTAAATGTTGTCTCCCTGGTTTGTGCCCTTGAGATTTTTTTTGTACTATGGAGCATGCCCTATAGTGAGATTCTGAAGAGGCGAGATGTATGCTGGTCTTTTGTAAAGTAGGAAATGTCGACTATGGAGAGGGAGGTGGGGAAGGAGAATCAGGAGAACCAAGAGCACCATGGAAGTGAACTGTTGTGGATGGCTCCCATGGAAAGTCTTCATAGGCTCCGGAGTACCTTCTGCTCTAGAACCTGCTTTCTCCTGAGAAACCGGGAGCCCAGGGCAACTACATCTAGGCAGGGAGGTGGCATGAGCCATTTACCTTTTTGGAAGTTTACCTTCCAAACAAAAGTGTAAGAGGCAGATTGGAGAGTCATGAAAGGCAGGAATCACAGTTGGGAATAGTCTTAGAGAGAGATCCTGAGAGGTCCTGATTGATGGAATTAATATGGAGAGGCAGCAAAGGATGATTCTGAGAGTCTTCTGAAGGGAGACTGGAGGGACAGTAATGACCACAACTAGAAGTGAAGTTCAGTGGTGAGAGGGTGGAAGACAAGTTCATTTTGGGAGCATGTTAAGTGTGCCGTACCTGTGGGCTCTCAGGAAGAAATTCAAAATGCAAAGTTGATGCCCAGGGGAGAGTTTTAGGTAAGAAAAATACTTGCAACATTAGTAAATAGATAATAATCACACCAACAGGAGTAAAAGTCATCGAGTGGGATGCACAGATGGAACCTGTGCAAGGAGGAAAGAAGAAATCCATGGAAGGGCCTCTGGGTGACAGCAACATTTATAGGTCATGGGCCACAGACAGAAGCAAAGAAAAGGCACTTCACATTAAATTTTATAAATGGTACTTAAAGTTTATAGCTCATTTATTTTAACCCTAAGCAAATATTTATTCATGGGCCAGGCATTTCTGAAAGTCCCACGCAGAGACTTCTACTCATACATCACTGGCCAGAAGGTACACAGCCACCTCCAGAAAAATTATTGAGAGTGGCTATGGGGAATGAGGTTATAGATGAGGTCAAGTTAGAACAACAACCCTGTCTGTCCCATCAGATCAAAAACTACACAAGATGATAAAAGCTAAAACTTTGCCACACACTGTAAAAGTACCCATCTACTTTGCCCTGTGTCCCAGCCATTATACCCAATGTTCTCAACTCTCAATTTCTGGCCCTTAGAAGTGGCAGCTTCCTCAAAGGCCGAAAATTGAGAGCTGCTTCAGTAGCTGCTTCAGAGATCTTCATAAGATCTCTGAATGAATTAAAATGGGAGATAGCACCAGGAACATCACTTCTCCCAGTCGATACCATATATCTATCCCAGGCCTTATAAAGTTGTCAATATAGAGCAGATTGACGCTGGTGAATTAAACTTAGAACTTCACATGGAAAACCATTCTTGAACACTTTTTCCTTTCTCTTCCCCTTTTCTTTGCTCTCAGCTTTGATTTTCAGAAGGAATAAACAATATTTCCTTAAAAAATTCATAGCAATCAAGCTACCATGATGGCTCTTTTATTGGCTTATGCTTAACTATGGCATTATTATATTTAGAATAGAACATAATTTATTTAAAATAATTTTAAGGCATTGATATAGAAACTTGTCTATTTTAAGCATATATATTTATGACTTCAGGCTAACAGTTTAACAACTAGCAGAAATATTTTTCAATCTTGCTAAAAGGCCTAGAATACTAATATAGACAGGGTATCAGCAATTGCTTCAGGCACTAATTACAGCATGGTACGTGCTTTATGAGGAGTTAAATTCTCAAAATATCCTTTCTTGCTGCAGATACTTGTCAATCTTAGACTTTAAATAAGCTAACATATAATTTAATCTGAATATTATATATAACACAATTAATTATTAATACCTGGGAAAAATTCCAGGATTCATTCCAGAGAAGGTTCTCTTGATTACTATCCAACCGTGTATGAACATCCATAGTAATAATGATGTGTTCTTTATACTTTCGCGAAGTAAAACTCTTTTTCACAATAGGATTTGGGGAGCAGGCATACTGCTTGTCATTATCTAGATTTGCTAAGAAGTTTGTGCTCTGTTATTTTCATGACTTTTTTGGAGATTCTTTCAGGAGAGGAAAATAAATGTGATAAACAACAGAAAAAGCTGTCACTTTTTATCACACGGCCAAATTCCTCTGAGCATACATTAATTTTATTAGCATCTGAAATGTATTAACTATTCAATATTTCAATATTTGCATTATTAGATGAATGTTAAATATACAAATAAGAAATAAAAAAGCTAATTAAAGGAAGACTAAAACCACATATTGGAGCTTCGAAGAAGAGCTTTCACAAACAGAAAAAGAAAACTAGGTAAAATGGAGATAAATAAGGGAACAGAAGAAAACTTCAAATAAATTTTATTTCATATCCTCAAAGAGATATAAGATATTATACCCATAATGCAGAATGTTACTATAAGAGTAGGGAAAAAAAAGAAATAAAATAAAGCACTTACAAATTAAAAATAAAGGAAAAGATTGTTAACATTAAAAAAAACAAAAAAACCTTGAACAGTGGGGCTAGAGGATAAGTCCAGGAATCTCTAAGAGGGCAAACATAAGACAAAGAGTTAAATTAAAGAAAATTAAGCAGCTTGGGAGATATACCCAGAAGGTTCAACATATGATCAAACTATAAGAAAGATGAAATGCAGAAAATGGAAAGGAAGATATTACAACAAAATAATATAACAAAATTTCACAGACTAAAGAAAACAAGTTTCTAGGCTGGAAAGGCACATAAAGGAAAGAAGATCCACACAAAAACACACACATCTTTGCAAATTTCAGAACACTAAACATAAAGAGAAGACAAAAATATTCTGGAGTCTAAATATACAGGATTGAGAATTAGAATTACATTGAGTTTCTCTCCAGCCAACCAGAAGGAAGCTAAAAAACACAGAGCCTTCTGAGAGAAAAAGAATTTCAGCCTAGAATTTTATACCCAGCCAATCTAACAATCAAATATAATCATAGAATAAAGATATTTTTGGTTATCCAATGTCTCAGAAATATACTACCCACGTAACACTTCTTAAGAATCTACGAGTATATGTGCTTCAGGAACACGTTGAGGAAATCAAGAATAAAGAAGACAAAGGAATCCAGGAAACAAATGTCAGCACCAAGAGAAGCCCTAGAGATCAGAGTCTGGACGGGGCCTGGGGGAGAGGGGGCTTCAGAAGGAAGGGGAAGATGAACAGGAAGTTCAAGAAAACACCTAACATAAAGCAACATCTGGAGAGTATTCTGGAGAATTAAAGTATGCAGAATTCAGTTAGGGCAAGAGACAAAAAGAATAGCTTTTAAAAACTACAGGAAAAAGTGAAACCTGAGCAAGAAAGGAAAAATAATCATAACATACTTCTTGGCTCCACAGAAAACATTACTTACCTAATTTTAAAGAGGTTAACACGGATCTCTGAATTAATTACAATGATAGATGTAACTATATGGCAAGGGAGAATGAGGGGAGGGCAGTCATGCCGGGAGCGAAATCCTCACCCACCAAAACAGAAAGTTAAAAGACAATGTCTAAAATAGACAAATCAACACACAGCACAAGTACATATTTAGAGATATGAAGATAACTTCCAGAAGAAATATCTAAAAGAGGGTCTCTTTTGGGATTATGACTAGAAGTACAGCAGAGGTAAGGATTACCCTTTCTAATGGCACATAAATATATACATACACATAATGTATATACAAAAATACATCCACACACATATACTATGCCTCCAGGCACTAATACCTTTAAGTAAACTACATGTTTTATTTTGATTAAAAAATTTAATGTAATTGACTTTATTTTCCAAAAACACTATATCAAATTATTGACTACCTGGTACTGGTTTTATTTCTGCATTGACATTTGGATTATATTTATATTTTTCTACTGCCAAAGTTATGCCACTGATACTGCTGTGTATTTCACTGCCAAGTGCCTTCCACACACTAATTATCAATTTAAAATCATGTTATTATATCCCACTCAGTACAGCTTATATAATTAAGAGGAAAAAACCCAGGAAAACAGCTGCCTCTTAATTAAGATGATAGGGTCTTTTAATACAGCCATGGATGTTTTTTCTTTTAAGGGAGGCAAATGGCAAAAATTTTGTATAACTCTTTATTGAATTCATCTCTTAAGATCCTTAACTATAACATCATGCACAAAATCTATAGGGCAAGCTGAAAACAAAATGATACAATAAAATGTAAACATGGTCATAATTCTATCCTTTAATATTTACTTTGCAAAAAATTGGCAAAGTCTATCAATGATTTGATGGTATAAATGAATATACCATAATCACATCAATAATTGTCTAAAAAAACATCAAATGGTCAACCCAGGAAACAAATGACCTGCCTGCAGTTCTGCAATTGCAGGTGAGATCTGCCTTCTCTTGCTCTCTCTTTCGCTCTCTCCCACCATCCTTTCTCAATACCCTATTCCTCTCATTGAGCCATTAATGTCCCTGTATTTGAGCTTTCTGGAAATTTATTTAATATTACAGACAAAGTCACATATTACTGCTGCTGAAAAATGGATCTATGAATCAGAGAGATCAGCATTTTAAAGTTGGGAAGGATTAATTAAGTCAACCTATTTTTATTAAATGTTTACTAGATATAGAGTAGTTAAAAAAAGACATGTTCTCTGGCTTTAAAGAGTTTTTTAGACGGGGACTGGGAACAACAACAGACTGTACAATTAATCTTGTCATCCAGAATGTGATGAATGCTATTAAGGACAGTAAAAGCTGCTAAGGACCCGAAACAAGGCTTCCCTGGGGAAAGGCCCCCACAGATGAGGTTTGAGAGGGGGGTGGTAGTTAGCCGCAAGGATCACAGGCAGCGCCTGCGCTCTCCATTCAAACTCTAATTTTAACTTGCTATTTAAAGAAATAGAATTTTATATAAATTAATCATCAATAAGATTAGGAATATGGGTAAATTCAGAAACAATACAAACTCTCATTCATAGAAAGTGACAACAGTCAATATTAAATGAAGGTCACAGACTATAGGAGTTGAAGGAAAGCTGTTAGGACAATTACTTCTCTGAGGTTCAAAGCCCAGTGAAAAACAACACAACCAAACAAAACTGAAACAACTTTCTCCTTTACTGCATTCAAATGGTTGAAGTTGCCATAAGAGGACTCCCCAGGCAGTGAGCGGTTTAGATGGTCCACTCTGTGGCAATACATTAATTATGGCTCTATACATATGTACATTTTCTCAGATGCTCCAGGGTTTTGACTTTTGGTTATAACTCACTACTGTTTGATCATTTATCAGGACACATATTTATGGAGCACCAACTATGTACTAGGCTCTACTCCAGGTGCTGGAGATTTAGGGGGAAAGATAGAAAGATCCTTGCCTCCAAGGCGATCATGGACCAGTTAGGGATACAGGTAATACAGAAGTAAACACACAAATCAGAATATCATGGCTATGAAGAAAAGAAACAGGGTGTTGTGAGCAGCAGGTGGGAACACCCAGCCTTGCAAAAGGGGATGGAACAGCCCAGTTAGAGAGGGAGGAGAGTTTAGTCTGTTCAGATAACTGTAAAGGGCGCAATTGGCAATTTGGCTGGAGCTGAAGTCACTGGGAGAGTGGTGTGAATAGGCTGAAAGACTGTCAAGGGCAGATCACAAGGGGAGGGGCAGGGGGAGAGGGAGCAGCAAGAATAGGTTTTGAGAAGAAAGAATCAACAGCTGTCTTTAGGACATGTTAAGTCTGAGAGGGCAAAACAACGTAGATTGTAATTTTAAATAAGATACTTCATTTTTAAGAACAGTATTTCACTGTCTAATAACCTTAAGCTAATATTATTTCATATACAAGCCAAGTCACTGTCAAAATCCAATAATTTATTTATTTATTTATTTTTTAAAATTTTTTGTTTATTGCAGTAACATTGGTTTATAACACTGTATAAATTTCAGGTGTACATCATTATACCTCTATTTCTGCACAGATTACATCATGTTCACCACTCAAATACTAATTACAACCCATCACCACACACATGTGCCAAATTATCCCTTTCACCCTCCTCCCTTCCCCCTTCCCCTCTGGTAACCACCAATCCAACCTCTGTCTCTATGTGTTTGTTTATTGTTGTTATTATCTACTACCTAATGAAGGAAATCATACGGTATTTGACCTTCTCCCTCTGACTTATTTCACTTTGCATAATACCCTCAATGTCCATCCATGTTGTCACAAACGGCTGGATTTCATCGTTTCTTATGGCTGAGTAGTATTCCATTGTGTGTATATACCACATCTTCTTTATCCATTCGTCCCTTGATGGGCACTTAGGTTGCTTCCAAGTCTTGGCTATTGTGAATACGCTGCAGTGAACACGGGTGCATGTATCTTTACGCGTTGGTGTTTTCAAGTTCTTTGGATAAACACCCAGCAGTGGAATAGGTGGATCGTATGGTAGTTCTATCCTTGCTTTTTTGAGGAATCTCCATACTGTTTTCCATAGTGGCTGCACCAGTTTGCACTCCCACCAGCAGTGTATGAGAGTTCCCTTCTCTCCACATCCTCTCCAACACATGTTGTTTCCTGTCTTGTTAATTATAGCCATTCTGACGGGCGTGAGGTGATATCTCATTGTAGTTTTGATTCGCATTTCCCTGATAGTTAATGATTTTGAACATCTTTTCATGTGTCTCTTGGCTATCTGTATATCTTCTTTGGAGAAATGTCTGTTCAGGTCTTTTGCCCATTTTTTATTTGGGTTGGTAGATTTTTTGTTGTTGAGATGCATGCGTTCTTTATATATTTTGGAGATTAAGCCCTTATCAGATGTATGGTTTGCAAATATCTTCTCCCAATTGTTAGGTTGTCTTTTCGTTTTGTTGGTTTCCTTTGCTGTGCAGAAGCTTTTTAGTTTGATGTAGTCCCATTTGTTTATTTTTTCTATTGTTTCTCTTGCCCGGTCAGACATGGTGCTTGAAAATATGTTGCTAAGACCGATGTTGAAGAGCATACTGCCTATGTTTTCTTCCAGAAGTTTCATAGTTTCAGGTCTTACATTCAAGTCTTTAATCCATTTGGAGTTAATTTTTGTGTATGGTGTAAGGTAAGGGTCTACTTTCATTTTTTTGCATGTGGCTGTCCAGTTTTCCCAACACCATTTGTTGAAGAGACTTTCTTTTCTCCATTGTATGTTCTTGGCTCCTTTGTCAAAGATTAGCTGTCCATAGATGTGTGGGTTTATTTCTGGGCTTTCGATTCTATTCCATTGATCTGTGTGTCTCTTTTTGTGCCAGTACCATGCTGTTTTGGTTACTATAGCTTTGTAGTATATTTTGAAATCAGGGAATGTGATACCTCCGGCTTTGTTCTTTTTTCTCAGGATTCCTTTACCTATTCTGGGTCTTTTGTTGTTCCATATAAATTTTAGGATTCTTTGTTCTATTTCTGTGAAAAATGTTGTTGGAACTTTGATAGGGATTGCATTGAATCTATAGATGGCTTTAGGAAGTATGGACATCTTAACTATGTTAATTCTTCCAATCCAATGGAATGGAATATCTTTCCATTTCTTTGTGTCTTCTTCTATTTCTTTCAGAAATGTTTTATAGTTTTCCGTGTACAGCTCTTTCACCTCTTTGGTTAAGTTTATTCCTAGGTATTTTATTCTTTTTGTTGCTATTGTAAATGGGATGGTATTCTTAATTTCTCTTTCTGCTACTTCGTTGTTAGTGTATAGAAATGCAACTGATTTTTGTATGTTGATTTTGTATCCTGCAACTTTACCATATTCGTTTATTACTTCTAAAAAAGTTTTCTGGTGGATTCTTTAGGGTTTTCTATATATAAAATCATGTCATCTGCAAATAGTGACAGTTTCACTTCTTCCTTTCCAATTTGGATCCCTTTTATTTCTTTCTCTTGCCTGATTGCTCTGGCTAGGACTTCCAGCACTATGTTAAATAGCAGTGGTGACAGTGGGCATCCTTGTCTGGTTCCTGGTCTTAGAGGGATAGCTTTCAGTTTTTCACCATTGAGGATGATATTAGCTGTGGGTTTCTCATATATGGTCTTTATTATGTTGAGGTACTTTCCTTCTATACCGATTTTATTCAGAGTTTTTATCATAAATGGATGCTGTATCTTGTCAAATGCTTTCCCTGCGTCTATTGAGATGATCAAGTGATTTTTATTCTTCATTTTATTAATGTAGTGTATCATATTGATTGATTTGTGAATGTTAAACCATCCCTGCATACCTGGAATAAATCCCACTTGATCATGGTGTATAATCTTTTTAGCGTATTGTTGTATGTGATTTGCTAGTATTTTGTTGAGGATTTTTGCATCGATGTTCATCAGTGATATCGGCCTGTAATTTTCTTTTTTTGTGTTGTCCTTGTCTGGTTTTGGTATCAGGGTAATGTCGGCTTCGTAGAATGAGTTAGGGAGCTTCCCCACCCCCCTCAATTTTTTGGAAGAGTTTGAGAGGATAGGTATTAAGTTTTCTTTGAATGTTTGGTAGAATTCACCAGGGAAGCCGTCTGCTCCTGGACTTTTATTTTTGGGGAGGTTTGTGATAATTTAAAATGTAGCATGTGCATGTTCACTGGAACAATAAATCTTAAAATTATTACATGTGTTTTTCATGTCTTGCTTTTAAGTGGGACACAATCCTTCCTTCTGAGATTTGAATTCCTTAGATCTCTTTCAAGGTTTTGGAAAATCTCTCAGCTTTCTGAAAATATGGATTCCTAGTTTGGTTCTCAAGAGATCTCTTTGTTTATAAGGTCACAGTGGTATTTAAAAGTTAAAAAATGGGTATCAAGGTGTACGTATCTGAAGGATTTAAAAAAAAAATTCCAGTAGAAATATGCTTTAAATAGATTTTAGGTATTAAAAAGTCTTTGAGGAGCAAAGAAACCAGTTCAAAAAAGGTTTATGTTATGTTCAGAATGCTCTCATTTCTTGCCCTTAAATTAAGGTAACTTGTGATTCAAAGCTCTCATGAAAATATTTCTAAAAGTGTATTAAGAGAGAGACTAATGTGCAGTATTGAGCCTCAGTACTGCCCTCGGTAAATCGGGAGCTTACAGCAGAAAAAGCGAACAACAAAATACAAAATATTGAAAGGCAATTTAACACTTTATCCCTTCCTCTGTGTGTGTGTGTGTGTGTGTGGCTGTGTGTGTGTGTTTAGTGATTTTAGGGGTCCTGCTGCTTTGTGTTTCCTCTGTCTTCTGCAGTATACAGGAAAAGAAATGAGCAATCTGAGCAGAGTGGGTTAAAAAAAAAACAGGTAAGAATAACAACTGTAAAGGAATTAAATGGTCAAAGCCTCGCTCAAGGGAAATATGGCAAAACATTTACAGTGACAGGATTATAGATACTTTTCAATTCTCTATTTTCCATAGGGATTTAGTAAGGTGACTAAGTTAATTGTCTCACTATTTGTTTTTATTTAAAGAATTTTGAGGTTAGACATATAGATCAAGAGACTAGAACTGAGAGTCTAGAAATAAGCCCTCTCATTTATGGTCAACTGATTTTCAATGAGGGTACCAAGACAATTCAATGAGGGACAGAATAGTCTTTTCAATAAATAGTGCTGGTGCAGCTGGATATCCACATGCAAAAGAATGAAGTTGGACACCTACTTTACACCATATACAAAAATTAACTCAAAATGGACAATAGTCCTACATTTAACAGCTAAATTTAGAGAACGCCTAGAAGAAAACATAGGAGTACATTTTTGTGGTCTTGGGTTAGGCAATGGTTTCTTACATATGACACCAAAAACATATGGGACAAAAGAAGAAAAAGATGAGTTGGATTTCATGAAAATTAGAAATTTTTATGCTTCAAAGGATA
Source organism: Diceros bicornis minor (assembly GCF_020826845.1). Lineage (NCBI taxonomy): Eukaryota > Metazoa > Chordata > Mammalia > Perissodactyla > Rhinocerotidae > Diceros > Diceros bicornis. The sequence continues at coordinate 9,282,307 of NC_080748.1, read as the reverse complement.
CCATCAAGAGGTGAAAAGACAACTCACAGAATGGAAGAAACTATTTACAAATCATATACCCGATAAAGGAGTGTATTCAGAGTATATAAAGAACCTTTACAGCTAAACAATAAAAAACAAAAATAACCCAATTAGCAAAGAAAAAATGGACAAAGAATCTGAATAGACATTGCTCCAAAGAAGATATACATATGGCCAATAAGTACATGAAAAGATGCTCAACATCATTAGTTATTAGGAAAATGCAGATCAAAACCACAATGAGATACCACTTCACATCCACTAGGATGGCGATAACAAAAAAGAAGGATAATAACTAGTGTTGGTGAGGGTATGGAGAAATTGGAACCCTCATATATTGGTGGCAGGAATGTAAAACAGTGCAGATAATTTGGAAAATAATTTGGTAGTTCCTCAGAAAGTTAAACAGAGATATAAACATAGCTAATCATATATATATATATGATTCAGCAATTCCATTCCCAGTATACACCAAGAGAATTGAAAACATATGTCTTTACAAAAACTTTTATATGAATGTTCATAGCAGTATTATTTATAACAGACAAAAATTGGAAACCTCCTAAATGTCTATCAACTGACAGATAATTGAAATGTGGCAGATCCATACAATGGAGTATTATTTTGCCATAAAAAGAAATGAAGTACTAATACACTGCTACAACAGAGATGAACCTTGAAAACTTTATGCTAATTGAAGAAGCCAGACACAAAATGTCACCACACTGCATGATTCCACTTACATGAAATGTTCAGAATAGGCAAATCCATAGAGACAGAAAGTAGATTAGCAGTGGCCTGAGGCTTTGGTGGTGCTGGTGATGAGATGAAGCAGAGTGGCTGCCAATGGTATGGGGTTTCTTTTTGGAGTGATAAAAAGAATTCTGAAATTATATAGTGGTGACAGTTGCACAAGTCTGTATATACTAAATATACTAAATATACTATACTAAATATAATATACTATACTAAATATACTATACTAAATATACTATACTAAAAATACTAAAACCCCTCAACTGTAACACTTTTAACAGGGAAATTTTATGGTATGTGAACTATATTTCAATAATAAAAGGAACTTTGCGGGGCCAGCCCAGTGGCGTGGTCATTAAGTTTGGGTGCTTGGCTTTGGCAGCCCAAGGTTCACAGGTTTGGATCCTGGGTGCGGACCTATGCACTGCTTATCAAGCCATGCTGTGGCACGTGTTCCACATAAAATAGAGGACGGATGTTAGCCCAGGGCCAATCTTCCTCAGCAAAAAGAGGAGGATTGGCAACAGATGTTAGCTCAGGGCTCATCTTCCTCACCAAAATAAATAAATAAATAAATAAAACGAACTTTGCTTTTAGCTCTCACCTCTCATTCCGATACCAGCTACTATCTACAGCTGCCTACCAGACATCTCATTGGATCAGCTCAAATTCTCCACACCTATGATGATGTAGAAGAAGGAATACAACATTGCCTGAGAGAAGACTTCCATTATAGTCCTGATTCTGCCCCTAAATAGCCATGTGATTCCAGGCAATGTACATAACCTTTCTTTACGCCACTCCCCTTCTCGTGATAATTTCTACGGGATCTTTTGGATTAAAAATGATGTCTCTATGCAGTATAGTCAGAGCACTTTACTGTGGAGACTTCAAATGAAATGCCTCAAAACTTCATTTTAGCCATGCTCCAGCTGGTCTAACACCTCAAATACCAGATAATCATCAGGTAAGTTGAACTCTTTCTTTATTAAAGGTATAGAGATGGTAAAACTTTAATCTGTCCATCTAGTTTCTTTGCAACCCCAAATCTCTGATGACAGGCACACTAAATCATCTTGTATATTTTTCTGTTCATCCATCTTCCAATTCCTTCTGGTTTCAAGGCTACTTCTTAATCAGGGTCTTGGGTCCATTTCCATCTCTTTCTACCATTTCTCCCAAATGTCCAGCCTCTACCAGAATTTTGGCTCTTTAGTCTCTTCCTATAAACAGATGGCCCTTCATAGTTAAAAAAAATAAGAAATAAAAACCATTCCTCAACTTCTTAAAAGGAAAGCTGTTTACTTCTTAAAAGAAATCTATACTTACAGCTTTCATTTCCAGATCAACTGAGTCTTAACCTCTACAACCCAACTCCAAAGAGGACGGCACTGAAACCACTCTCTCTGACAGGTTTCTCCCCACCTAACCATCAGATTTCATGGCCATTTTAAGTCCTCACTATTCTTCACCTCTTTGGAGCATCAGTACTGACTTGCAAATGCATCTCTCTCATGGCTGCTGTGCTGTGACGTGACACTAGTACTCCTCCAATTTTAGTGTCATTCCTTTTTGGTCCTTGCCATCTCCTTGTCATGAGCCAGACCCCTATGTGGGAATGTCGGGACGCTCGGTGCTGGGCCTCCATGTCTTCCGTTTCATCACTCTCCATTAGGAGCTCATCTACTCCTGAAGCCCCAAAATCCTCTTTATATAGATGACTTTCAAACTGCATTTCTAACATGAACATCACCACCCACAGGCTACTGACAAACTTCATGCATCACTGCAATTTTTAAAAAATAATTAATAGACTTGCCTTTATAGAGCAGTTTTAGATTTACAGAAAAACTGAGCAGAAAGCACAGAATTCCAGTACTGCCTGCACATACTGACACAGTTTCTCCTATTATTAACGTCTTGTATCAGTGTGGCACATTCGATACAATTGATGAGCCAATATTGATACATTATTAACTAAAGTACACAGTTTACTGTTCTATAGGTTTTGACAAATTCAAGACGTCCTGTATCCATCATCCCACTATTATGCAGAACACCTTCATTGCCCTAAAAATCCCCTGTGCTCCACCTATTCATCCCTTCCCAACTCCCAACCCCTCACTGTAATTTTACCATCTCTAAAATCAGCTTGTCACATTTTACCAAATCAGATTTGTCTCTAAATGTTGCCATTTGAAGGCTTAAAAATCTTGATTTCTTTCCTCCCTCTCTCATTCCTTTCTCATTCATTCTCTCTGTGGTGTCTTGTGTTTCCCCTACTTTCTCTTTTCTTTGATGTTCTATTCTACGGTAAGTTGTGAGATTCAGTTCAAGCAGGGAACTTGCTCTACACGTCTGCAGAGCAGGTATTTCCAGGGTCTGAAATAAACCTGGTCTTCAAATAAATGAATAATGACCTCCCATCATATCACCAGGAGCCTGATCTTGGGATCTGCCCTCCAAAGTAGCAAATGCTATATTATAGGAAGTGCATATTGTTACTGTTTTTGAAGTTAAAGTATTTGCAATTTTTTTCCACTTTCTTATAAGTATTACGATATACCTGAAGTGAACTAAACAGTCCAGAAAAACAAATAGCCCTATTGGCAATCATTTAGAATCTATGAATGTCTTCAAATCAGTGTAAGAACTTAATGTTGTAAAAGCTGTAGCCCTCATCAAGACAGTAACTTAAATATTTCCATGCTTTCAAAATTAAACGCCACGTGCCATTTTATAAACACACTTTATACTTAATTTCTGAAACGCCAATATTGTTTTCAGTATAGAATACGTGTCGAGACTATATCTATATGCATAGCTTTAAATTTCAAGCACGTGGAAATTTAAAAAGCAACCTTTGCTTTTGAATAAATTATACATATTATAGTTTTTTATGACCAAATAAAAGACATATCACCTCATTACCTTTAAATAAAGGTAAATAAGACAAAATAAGCTAGCTCTGAGTATCTATCTCTAAAGCAGTCAGAATTTACAGAAGATGAGAATTCCAACAAGAAAAGATATTTTAACAAAATCCTTAGCCAAGCACCTGAGACACAGGGACTGAAAATTAGCAGTCAAGAAAACAGAGGATGGAAAATGAATGTTTAATATCGATGAGTTGGATAACTGTTACATTCTGGACCTAAGACCTGAATAATTCAGAACATTAATCAATGCTAAAAATCTGATGGCAGGTGGCCGGCCCCTTGGCTTAGCGGTTAAGTGCGCGTGCTCCACTACTGGTGGCCCGGGTTTGGATTCCGGGCGTGCACCGACGCACCACTTCTCCGGCCATGCTGGGGCTGCGTCCCACATACAGCAACTAGAAGGATGTGCAACTATGACATACAACTATCTACTGGGGCTTTGGGGAGAAAAAGGGAAAAAAAAAAAAAAGGAGAAAGATTGGCAATAGATGTTAGCTCAGGGCCGGTCTTCCTCAGCAAAAAGAGGAAGATTGGCATGGCTGTTAGCTCAGGGCTGATCTTCCTCATACACACAAAAAAATAAAGAAAAAAAAAAATCTGATGGCAATGTCTGACTGTTTAACACCTCATTTTTCTCCTAAACAAACCTCTTAAGCCTCAGCTAGATTCTGCCTTTGCTTTATTCTAGAAGTCCCCTTGAGCAAGGGATATGATTTTTGTGTGTGTGTGTGAGAGGAAGCTCAGCCCTGAGCTAACATCCATGCCAATCCTCCCCTTTTTGCTGAGGAAGACTGGCCCTGGGCTAACAGCCGTGCCCATCTTCCTCCACTTTATATGGGACGCCGCCACAGCATGGCCTGACAAGTGGTGCGTCAGTGTGCGCCCAGGATCCCAACCCGGGCCGCCAGCAGTGGAGCACGCGCACTTAACTGCTACACCACGAAGCAGGCCCCAGGGATATTATTTTAAATTCACAGAATTCATTTTTCTATACACTAAATGAGGACGTCATTGAGCAGGGCCACCAAGTCCAGACGGTGGCAGCTGGGGAGTGAGGCCACATTAAGTTCAGAGTATCTCTCCCCAAGGATCCCCTTTATAGTAAAGCAAAATGCCAGCCCAATGGAAACTCTGTCTTAAAAGAAAAAGGAAAGAAGTTCATTTTTTAGAGATATGTTCGATTTAGAATGTGTTTATAGAAAGCTCTTAACAGTTTTGGGGACCCAATAATAATGGAGAAACTACTCACATATACTAGTCCTATAAATGCAGACACAATCATTTCTATTTAATTGTAGATCAATACAATTACTCTACTTGTACAATACAAAAGGTCATTATATGAAATTGGACAGAAAATTAAATCTCAAAACACATGGAGATTATATTTCAGAGTCAAAATTAGCTTCCGTGTCAGAGCAGGTAGGCTTCTAACTTCTACAGCTTTTCAAGTAGGCTCTACTTATTTCTATCTTAACATCTTTAATACAAATTGTAATATTTACTAACACCACTTCCCAACAAAGAATCCTGTCTATGTTAATATCATCAAAGCAACCCTTCCTCATACCCCTCAGAAAAAGATTATAAATTAAGACAAGCATTTTTAACATCCTGGCAAAAACTAAAAGGCTAAGTTTAAACAAAATGTTGTGCCTAAGTATATAATGCACTATATGTACAGACAGTCACTTCACCAGCAGAATATTATTAACATGCTTTTTTCTCAAAAAATGTATCTGTGCTTGCTGTGGATAATCACTTGTTATCTCTTCCAATACATAAATGGAAGTTCTTGCTGCTTTTCACAGTATTTCAGTGTGTGTTCTCTTAATAAGTTAGCCAAAAGTACCAAAGATAGTGGTTCAGAAAAACTGGAGATTTTGTGCCCCACACAAACATACACACAAGCACAAGGATGTTCTCAGATGATTCCAGAAATCCCAGTCCTGGGATCAACTCTAAGGCAAACCGTAGGTAATAATCCAATGTATGATCAACACACAAGTTTCATGAGTCCACTGCAGTTTCGCAGGGAAAACCAAGGAAAGTCCTTAGGGAAAGGCAATCTTGGAGCTGGTTTCTGAAGGATGGGTAGAATTTCAATATTAAGACATAGGGAAGAGGCAAGTGGCATTTTGGGTTCAGACACTGACATAGACAAAAGCATGAGAGCAAGGCAGCATAGACAATCTGTGTGACAATTATTTATTCAATGACTGGAGCTATCTAAAATTTATACCAGGGCCAAGTTTTTACAAACATACTATTTAATAATATACATATACATATATGCATAATAGTATACATACATGTATAATAATATACATATATACGTATAATAATATACATAACATTTATATGTTACAGGATATCCCTTAAATTGACACCATGAACCGCTATTAAATTACCATTACAGATTTAACTGCTCCCCAAACACTGAATTATAATTTTGATATTCAGTTTCAATTATATTACTAAACTCATTTTAGCAATCTGTTATAATCCTGCCATCTGATTTAGCTGAGACCTGCAGTAAGTCAATTAATTGAAAAAGCGGGGCTGGCCCAGTGGCTTAGTGGTTAGGTGCACGTGCTCTATTACTGGCGGCCCGGGTTCGGATCCCGGGCGTGCACCGACACACCGCTTCTCCGGCCACGCTGAGGCCGCGTCCCACGTACAGCAACTAGAAGGATGTGCAGCTATGACGTACAACTATCTACTGGGGCCTTGGGGAAAAAAAAGGAGGATGATTGGCAATAGATGTTAGCTCAGGGCCCGTCTTCCTCAGCAAAACGAGGAGGATTAGCATGGATGTTAGCTCAGGGCCGATCCTCCTCACAAAAGAAAAAAAAAGAAAAAGCAGTCAAACCTGACACGTAAATATTTTATTGAACTAGAATATATAAATGCAAATTCATTCACCAAAACTGATTCCACAGTCAGGAACCGCTCTCCTGGTTGAAGGACCATTTTCTCCATCACACACAGATACCACAACACATCGATACTATTCAGTTACAAAATGTCCAGTTCAGGTTGTTTTTTTTAAGTAAAGAGAAAACTTTCGAGGCAATTTGAGTGCAAATCCTTCAAGAATTTTTTTTGAATTAATACAAGTTTTATAGTGATGACATATACCTAGAAACTGTTTTTCAGATTGCCTTAATTGCCAAGCTGTGGCCCTGTCCCAGAGCCACATGGGCTGTTGGTTTATGTCGAATCACTTCATTTCTTCTTTTCTTTTTCCCCTTTTTTAGTTTTTTTTTTCTTTTATTTTTATTGTATATATATATATATACACACACACACCACCTCTTCTTTATCCAATCATTAGTTGAAGGACACTTGGGTTGCTTCCATGTCTTGGCTATAGTGAATAATGCTGCGATGAACATAGGGGTGCATAAGCCTCTTTGGATTATTGATTTCAGGTTCGTTGGATAGATTCACAGTAATGGCATAGCTGGATCATAAGGTATTTCTATTTTTAATTTTTTGAGGGATTTCCATACTGCTTTCCATAGAGGCTATACCAGTTTGCATTCCCACCAGCAGTGTATGAAGGTTCTCATTTCTCCACATCCTCGTTGATTTTTGTTTCATGAAATGTTTTTTAATCTACTTGTTTTTCAGTTGTCTTACTCATATCTAACTAGCTTTTAAAGAAAACCTCCCCTTTGAGTCTTTCCAAATCATACAAATTAGTTTTCATTAAAACAACACAGCTCCCCTACTTTCTGCATGTGTATTTCAATCCTTCATGTGACGGTTTATCCTATATGGTTACAGTAACTTGCACTTTTAGTAAGGAGGTGACGACTGAAGGGATATGTGGCATGAAAAGGGAAGTGACTCCATTTTTCTTCCTCACAACTGGAGGAGATAAAATTTCAACGTGGAGGGTTAGAGGTTTACTTTTATGGTGGAATTAAAAATACATCGATTTTCAGGTTTATCTGTTGCTAAGTTAATATCTAGCATCTAAGCTTTCCTTTTTACAAATAAAATCAGAAACAGCACACACACTGATAGCAGAATTCCAGCAGTTACATTTTCTATTGCTTCCCAGTCTGCTGTTTTCAATTCAACTTGAGAAAAAGTTTTTAAGCACAATGAACACTTATCATCTCCCTATGTTTCGCGTAGGAAAAGAAGCTCACTTGGGATTACTGTATTTTTTAATTAAAACATCCAATTCATATCTCATAATGCTAAAATCGATTTGCTTAATGTTTCAAAGTTGGCAAGCATTCCTGGGCATGAGTCACCCTGTCTCGTACTGCTTTGCCTTCTCCCAGAGGAGCAAGACAGAGAACGGAGCTGCTCGTCTCCAACATCGCCATGAAGTTGCCATTATAGAGACTGGGCCTCAATTACTAAATCTTGATCATTTGTTTCACAGCCATTACTCATTGTGCATATTTGTAAAGATAAGTTTTAAAATGACGTATACTTATTTTTAACAATGGGAAGTGTCTCTAATGCAATGCAAAAATTTCAGATGTTCTATTATCCAAATAATGAATCTCTAATTAATATGTTACCACGTAGACCAAATTTTTAATATTTAAATAGTCAAGTTACATTTGTTCATGTCCAACTACTTAATTATCTTCAAGTTTCAAAGCGTATTTTAAAATCTCCCAATAGCCAATCCATGTACTCTGGCAAGGGGAGGGAAGAATATCCAAAAGCAATTCCTTCTGATCATTCTGAAACTCCTTGCCATCTTCACCAGAGTACCATCCACAGACAGGGATGTGGGAGGTAGATTTTAAGAGCAGCACTGGCTCAAGTTTACCTGTATGAGTTTCCAAACGAGTAATGTGTTTGGCCAATGGCTTAGAGTGATGGAGCAATACTGAAGCCTTAGAGAATTTGGCTTGAAGCTGAGAAACAAGAGAATTTTTATTTGGGTCAGAACACTAATCCATTCTAGGTGAGCGTGTCTGGACAGCCTACCAGACACAGAGAATGCCTTAGAGAGAGATGCCCTGGGGTCCACAGCCATCCCAGAAGAGGGAGCACGTATTCCACGTGAACCCGGAAAACCAGGCATTGCAGAAGGTGGAGCATCCAGAGAGGCATAAACTCTGCCCAGCAAATTTTAATTCTCTTTCCACAGGCAGATCTCTTTTCTGTGTGTATCTTATTCAGACAACAGCCCAATGCGCCCCTATCGACAGACCTCAGAAAACCAAGCAAGATTACGGCTCAGATTTAGGTTCTGTGGCTGAATGGAAGTATAGTTTTGCTAAGGGTCAGGATATCAGTAATTCTTGACCTGAAATATGCTTTCTGCTGCTTCTGCCCAGGATTAATCCAGAGTTGGGCAACTGATAGTTTTTAAGGAAGATCTTAGAATCATGAGCCCCTTTCGGCTGCTGAAACCGTGTCCTAATAATAACACCCTACAGTTATTCTCACTGCTGCTTAGTGAGAATTTTAAAAAGGTTAAATTTTCCAAGCATGGATCCAGATGGGGAGGCGGGCCAAAGCAGGGCTTGGAGATGGAAAAGCTCAATACAATTATAATAGCTGGAATATTATTTCTCAGCATTGAGACACACACATTCTTCCAGGCTCCCGTTCAGTCCACATCTGCCCTCCAATGAGGCAGACTTGTTTAAAATTATTTTCAAGTGACGAACCTCTGTCACATCCGATATAGTCATCCACCAGAATGAGTCTGTGTTTAGGAAGGGAGTGCGTTTAGGCGTTTAGACTCTGGCAGGAGCTCAGAGGCTAAGACCATGTAACTGCCACAACTAACTGGGCCAGTTAAGTCCCATTTTACATGAGGACACTCAAGTGCAGGAAGAACATGCAACTGGAGCTTGAAGCAAAGGTCATGCCCCTTGGCCTCTTCCTTCTAAAGACCAGCCTTTAGAATACCCTTTCCCTTTAAGTACTACCTTAATGCACAGCAATTTGATATTTTCTTATCAAGCATTTAAAACTGAAATCGTCTTTCCCCACTGAGGATTGGAAGCTCAGTCATTGAAAAAGAGCCATCTATAAAATGAGAAACCTTCACCTTCGATAGGCCAGGTGGACACAAGACTTACATCAAAGTACATGACTGCTTGACGGTTGTGTGCACCAAATTGTCACGCGTAGATACCTCCCACCACGTCCCTTTGCCTCGCCCCGAAATACACACAGAAAGCCAGAGAAGTTCTTAGAGAACCAGGTGATATTTTCCACAAATAATAGATGCTTTCCTGAGGGTGTTTCAGAGTTACGTGAATCACTGATCATTTTGTGATAAGTGTCTTCACAGTAGAATAACTACTATTTCTTGTAGTACAAATGAAACCAACATGGTCTGATATTAGTCTGGAAGCTCATTATATGACATGTGGGGGCCACTAGTAATGTTCATCAATTGGAGCTTCTCTAGAGTGAAAGAACCTTACACTGAGGGCATCGTAGCCTCAACAAAATCAAACAGGGAAAATTACATGAGTATTAATTCTTGAAATAAAATTAACTGTGAAACACAAAAAGGGACTCGTTTTTATTGGATATAGATCCAATTTGCATAAATTTTCTAAGCACCTATGACTTATTCATCTCTAAATAGGTCAGATTTAGCAAGGTATCCTTCCCATGGATAACCACTCATATTTCAACAGAATCAATCTTCAAATGCTACACGGTTTCTCCCTTTTGGTTACAATTAAATACCAAGACCTTTGATTTTTTATGAATTCAGCATAGAATATTTAACAAAACTTTAAAACTTCAAAAATGTGCCATTCTAAGTGGCACTGAAACAGCTAATAGGCCTTTGGAGATTCCACCCATAAACAGTCATGCCATCAAATAAAACTAGTTTAAGCCCACTAAAACTTGAAGATATGGTAGAAAATATAACCTAAATTGAATAAAATCTATAGTAAAAAGACAATATATAAATAAAATTCCTAAAACAGGTGCATATGTACTTGATAAAATAGTCTATAAAGTTACAGATAGAAATAGTTTCCTTCATGTTAGTTACTGCAATGCTTTATTTCGATTAAAGCTTCTCTTAAACATACCAATTACTCTGACTAATTACCACTTAAGTATAAACTTTTAAATACACAAACACATTTTTAATCCCAAAAGGAACAAATTAATGTAGAAGAACTCAATAAAACACAACATATCTGACTGCAATGGGAACTAAACTGTTCTTGGGTACAATGTCCATATTTGATGAGCACCGTACCCGAAACTCAAAAAGTGAAATGAAATTAATGATTGAAATAGATTTTACAACAGAGCTGTTTTGTTTATGCTGCATCATGGTAAGTTTTTACTATTATTTTGGTGTGTTTAGAACTCACCTCATGCAAAGGTATAAACTACCTAACGTCCACTAGAGACTCTTGAAGAGATAGTTCATGAAACCCTGCTAAGGTGACTGCCATTTTGAAAAACTACTTAATAGTATTTATCTTTCAGGGAGAACTATTTGTAAATAAATATGTATTATTGCCAGCAAAGGTGTTGTAACAATGTAAGATTCCCTAAGTGACACTTTTCCCATAATATCCTAATTTTTGTTACAATAGCCTACTTTTGTTTCTATGGGTTTTTTTGGTAATTTTGTTTTTAATATGCATGTCAGCTAAAACTTCTGGTTGTCTTTCTCCCAACCCTCTTCCTTAGACCATCTATTCACGAATGTGTAAATTAAAATGACATTTTTCTGCATATAAAATCAACATACTATTTTAGAACATTTAAAAATATCTATAAAACACACAGAAAAAAATCATCCATACATTTACTAGCTCAAATATAAGTATGTGAATATATTGATTTTCTTCTTTCTAGTCTTTCTTATATGTACATATATTTGCATAGCTGAGTTTATAAGGTATAAAAAAATTGTCATTACTTATCTTAACAAAGCTTGCTCTTGGTCATTAAAAATGCTTAGTAATCATAGTTTTGCATTACTCTTCACCCTAAAAAGAAGGATTTGACATAGGCTAAGACCAAGGGCACAACTTGGCCAAGGGGTACAGTTTTGGAGTCAGAAGTGAAGCTGTGAATGGCACTTGAATCTGCAAGTATGTTTTAGTAGTTTTATTTTTGTATTCTTTTTGGATTTATTATTATCATCATTATTTTATATTACCACACTAGGCCTCTTTCATTCCTGCGACTGGTGTAGTAATAATGCCCTGGGGCCCCTTTCCATTAAGGAGTAGGAAAAAGTCTCCTGTTTTGACAGCCAGGTAAGGATCAGGATGGTGTGGGGCAGGTAAAAGGAGACCTGAAATGTCGTGGGTGCAGATCAGCTACCCAGGCTAGAGTTTTATAGCGCTAGATCCACATTCCCAGAGGACGTTTGTGGATTTACCTGAAAAAGCTCTTCTAATGATCACACCAAGGAACCTACGCTGTTTGTAGACAGTTTTTGAAGGACTCATGGTCCCTGGCAGCTGTTACTTATTTTCCAGAGAAAAATTAAAACTGTTTTTTCCTGTATATAAAATTTACCTTCTTCATCAATTTTATAGTGTTTTCTCCTCCCTGGGGCCATGTCCTTTAAGATTTCTTCTTTAAAATCTTACCAGTTTAAAAGGGATCAAGTTAAGGCAGGCAATGTTGTTGTGTAGCACAATGGCCATTTCAAATGAGTATGAAGAAACACATCCCTATGGGCCAATGCTGGAGATTCACAACAGTCCCTTAGGAAGCCAGGCCTACGCTCTCCAGTTAGGAAACAGCTCTTCCCTATTAGGTCCTTGCCTAATTTTATCCTTTGGGGACCAGCTTGGGCATTCTTTACATCAAAAGCAACATAATATGTGTCCCACCCTCCTTTCCTATTTCCAGTTCTCAGGGCTTGTACATGGTAAAGAAATGGTTCCAAATGTTCAGAGGCAGAAAATAACACACAACCTTCTCACTGAATGATTTCCATGAACTTCAGGTCAAAATTTAGCCCCTAATCCTAAGAAAGTATCTTTCATAAGAAACCAGGATCTCATGAAGTGATCACAGTTTTTAAAGTAGATATGTTAGGGAAATATTGTCCTGTGAACTCTAGATTTTAGTTCAATTTCACAAATAAATATAAAGAAATGCCCTATCTACCAAGTTTTGATCAGTCCTTTTTCCCAAACATTATCTAAGTAATAAAATACAATAAAGAACCAGAGACAATTTTAAACTATTTTTATTTTTTCTCTATCTTGGGCTACGAAGATTTAGATCATTTTCTTTACTATTTATCAACAGTTCTATTCTAGCAGAGGTTAGAATGTTTTTCAGCAAACTGCAAATTTCCTTTTTCTTTTATAAAATACTTAATAATTACTAATTAGGTTGACCATACCCAAAAAGGAAACAAAATTCTGTAAGTTTGACATATAGAATAACAATTCTTCTCCCTATTATTATATTTCTGAGAAAAGCTCACTTAAAAATCACTCATTCCCACTAAAAATATACATCTAAAACAATCCATGTCAATGTGCTGACAATCTGTCATCCTAAAGAAATCCCTTCAGCTGTCATTGAGTGGATATGGAAAAGAAATTGACTAAATATGCTAAATATGGGTAGAGAAGGTGTTTGCATTTTTGAATTGTGGTTCATGACTTACTATAATAATCATATTTGGAGGTTAAGGAAATATATAGAAACATGAGCATTTTAACTATCTTACAACTCAAAAATAATGAGGAATATGAAGCTTTAACAGCCCAATGGTACATAAGTAAATTCATGCCCCACAACCTTTGAACCATCTAACTTCTCAGGGATGAGAAAATAGAAGAAAATTTCTTGCTCATATTCACATATGCATACACATACGCATATACAAAGTCCATGCATAACTTTTCCAGGCTTAAGTTGTCACGAAGGAGGCTAAGTTTAGTTTTGTCAAATGTTCCCCAGGTTTATAAGGTATAGAACTAATATTTTGGTCACAGCCCTATTTGTTGAATCAAAATTCAGGCATGGATGTATGGAACACCCTTAGCAGGCCTAACCATCAAAAATTATTATAAGAAAGTGCGTGGGATTATGAGAGAGAGAGAGAGAGAGAATGTGTGTGTGGGCGAGAGAGACAGAGAGAGAGAAGGAAGGGAAGGGAAGGGAGAAGTTCAATAGAAATGAAAGACCTTTCTGACAGACATGGCGCTTGTCTTGATTCAAATATCAAGAAGCAATTACTAGACTATCTTTCTGCTTATTTTTATTTATTTTTAGATATAATTTGCACACAGTAAAATTCACCCTTTTCAGTGTACAGTTCTACAAGTTTTGACAACAGCATACCGTGCAGCAACAGGAAAATCTGGTACTTTTCTCTCATCAGGAAACGAATAGTTTTAGTCCAGGTAAAAAGAATACGAGGGTAGGGAGAGCGGATTGTGCTGAAGGCACTGGGCAGTTTGCCTGGTGCCTGATCATTAAACCTCATGGTGACAAGGTCCTTGTAACCAGGTTTCCTTTCAATGAATTTATCATTTGTACAAAACACTCTTTTGCATTAGCAAAAATGACTGGCTCAAAGGAACATGAACCGATAAAGAAACTTGTTGGTCTGTTGGGACATTAACTAATAGCTTAAAATCACAATCTACATAGCTATTTGTTCTAGTGATTGTGGTTACTTAACAAGTTACCCCCAAAACTTAGTGGCTCGAAACAATGACAACATTAATTTTGCTCACAGATCTGTACCTGGGCGGGGCTTGGCAGGGACGGCACATCTCCACTGGCATCAGCTGGAAGGTTGGGGCTGGTCTCCTCTGAAGTTCGCTCACTCATGGGCAGGCAGTTGAGACTAAGAGAGGCTGTTGGACAGAAGGCTACATGTGGCTTCTCCATGTGGCCTGGTCATCCTACAATAGGACAGTTGGGTTCCAAGGGTAAGTGTCCCTTTTATGTCCTACCCTTGAAAGTCACCTGGTATCTATTGCTTGAGTCTGCCACAAAGGCCCACCCAGAGTCAAGGGAAGGGAGCACAGCCGCACTGCTCAGTAGACAAGTGTCAGAGGCACTTTGTATGAGGAGCATGGGACTTAAAAGACATATTGGTGTAGCCATCTTTGGAAAATACAATCTGTTGCTCTGTTATAAGCCACCAAGATGAACAGCTACCAGACTGATCTTTCAGAAGTTCAAACCTCATCACCTAACTGCTACTGTGCTTAAAATGCCATGACTCACACTTATCCAATGCTTAACTGATATCACCTCAGTTTTCTCTCCCCCTGCATTTCTAGACACTTCTCTCATGCCCAACCTTCAACCTTTCAGAGCTACTTGCAATTTCCCAGACTCACTTGTATACCTTCTTCCCAGGGAAACCTTCCTTCCTTGCTTTTCTTTGCTTACTTCCCCTCATTTCTTTAGGAATCATTTCTCCTGAGCCATGGCCTCCTCTAGGATGCTCTCCTTGGAAGAAGCAGCCTGCAGCTGTGCTACATCTACCAAGAGCAGGAACATGTCTCCTTATCCTGGCTTTGGCCCCCAGCCAATTGTCTGACCTAGGGTTTCATTCATTTACCTGAGCAACAGTTCCCTCACGCTTCCATTCCCTCCCATCAATAGATGTTAATCTCAAGGGCTCTCCTTAACAAACATCCCTCAGGCTAAACACTGTCTCAGAGTCTCCTTCCCAGGGAACTCAACCTACCCTGCAATGTACAGTGTAGGATGATTCCCATCTTTTACTACAATGGAAGATAAAGTGCTTGTAACTCATGCCACTGACAATGGGCTAATATCCCCAATTTATAAAGAACTCCTAGAAATTAAAAAAAAGGAGGAAAAATGGCAGTATTTATCAAAATTATTAATGCATTTACCCTTTGACATGGAAGTCCCACTTCTGGGAATTTATTCAGCACTGCAGTATAATTTGTTGAAGGAAAATGTTGAAGTTGGAAAAAACCCAAGTGTCCATCAATAGAGGACTGGTTAAATAAACTATTTACCTAACTGAACACTCCGCAATTGGAGAAAGAAAGAGGAGGCCCTCTAGTATTGCTATGGAACGATTCCTGGGATATACTGTGATGCCCAAAAGTAAGGTGCAGAACCGGTCTGTTGAATGCAACCTTTTGTGTAAAAAAGAAAGGCACAATGACAAATAATCACACAAGCCAGCATCTGCATAAACAAATGCCAAAAGGACATATTAGGGACACCTTGAGAGGGCAGGGGGCAAAGATGTGGACAGAGCCAGAGACGGGAGGAGATTTTATTATGTTTAACTTTGGATGGGGTTTTAAACTTTAGAACCATGTGAATGCACAACCTTTTCACAACACTGAGTTAAAAAAAAAAACCTCAAATCTATTTGGAATTAAGTTTGGTGAAAAGGATAAAGGAAGGATTATGAATCCAATGTAATATTTTCTCCAAATGGCCCCGTGTTGCCCATCATCATTTACGTAAAATATCTTCTACTCACTCATTTCAAATGCCAGTTTTACCATAAACCAAAGATCCAGCTGTATTTGGATGTGTTTATTGTATTTGGTTCTCTTGATCTGTCCATGCACATCCCAAATTGCTTTTATTGCTACATCTTTATACTATGTTTAACATCCGGTATGACAAATCTCTCAGTACTTTTATTTTCAAAATTTCCAGACTATTTTCTCATATTTATATTTTCTTATGATCTTCAGCATTTCCTTGTTTAATAATTGTTCTGATACTTTAATTGTGAAACATTCTACATAGATACATGTGTATGCATATATGTATGTATGTGTACACCTCTGTGTGTGTGTGTGTGTGTGTACATGTTTCTTCTTATTCAAGAGTGAGGTAGGTTTTTCTATTTATTCACACTGACTTTTATAGCGGCACTTTTCTTACTATAGCTTTAGTACATTTAAGTTCATTTTAAATATTAAATTTTTTAAATTAATATTTATATTTTTTCTAACTCGTAGACAGAAAAATCTGATTTCAAATATTAATTTAATTTTATTCTTTAGAATTCATTCTACCAACTTAATTAGCAACAATAAAGACAATTGTTTTAGGTAGAATTTAGGTGTTTTTTTTTCCATTTATGCTTATTGTTTAGAAACCACTGATTAGCATTTCTTGATATGGGCAGATATCGCTTGTGGGATTAATGTTGCGACACATGCTATAGAAGCAGGAAAAAAAGGAGAAGCAGCAGAATTATCCCTCATGACTCCTAGCTGTGTACCTCCAGCTAGAGGCAGGTGAACCATGGCGCTGGCTACAGTTACAGGAGGTAGCCGACAAGGAGGAGAGATGCAGGAAGAGGCATCCTGTGAGAGTTCCTGTGGGAGGCAGCCCCAGGAATTTCCATCACAGATTTCTATTGAACTACACAAACAGAAAGAGGAAAGAAAACAAACCCCCAGACCATGTGTATATACGTGGTTCATGTAAGTATATGGCAGTGCTTATTCCAGGAAGCACTGCTAGAAAGACGGGCCCAGGAGACCAGTGTAAAAACAACAGCCATCTGCTTGATGTCATTCAGGTGGGAAGAGAAATCCATAATTGCTATATAACTTCCCGATAATGAGTATTCCACCAATCTTTTCAGACACATTCAGGGTTAAAGTAACAAGATATTGGGAATACTTAACATGAGTTTTTAACGTTTCCAGCAAGAATTACTAAGTTAAATACATATTTTATATCAACTAACTATGCTATGAACAGATGAAGAACAAGAGAGATACCAGTGGCCTTTACCATGACCTATTAAATAGCAAAGGAAATTTTCACAGCACTGCCTTTTTGGGTAAGTTTCTGTGGCAAGTCCTCTCCCTCCCTTAAAAAATTGAGCATATACAAAATGCACCCAGCTTTTACAGATTTAAAATAAATTCAGCAATAAGAATAGCAATAAGAGTCCAAGAATACTTATTTTTCACTTTCATATCAACACATACTAGTGGCCAGGATATATCTAATTGTCGCTTTGGAGTGTTTCAAACCAGGTGAATTTCAAAGCACCCTGAAGTGTAACTGATAGAACTCCTGGCTATTTTAAGGCTATAGTTGGTCCAGGCGGAAAATACCCAAGATCAACATGGCACTTCACCCACCTGAAAGCACTGACGTTACCTTTGCTGATAGCACAATCCCTACCCAGTCTGTAGGGAGAGAGGAAGCTGTATTTTCAGGTAATTAGTGGGCATCTAGAGGCTGTGCTCTGGGCCTCTAAAGTAGGCAGACAACTTGATCTGGCACGGCCTGGAGAACTAGTCTCAGTCAACAGGAGATGGCTTGGCTTTGAAAGACACCAGCAAAACTCATGTTCTGGGAGCAAAGGAACCACTCTCAAATGAATTCCTTCCAGCAAATTCCATCAGAGTAGACTATTTAGGGGCTAGAGTTTTAAGGCATAACATCAGTTGTAACGTTTCACTTAAAATACTCTTGACTGGGGCCGGCCCCATGGCACAGCAGTTAAGTGTGCGCGCTCCACTGCTGGCGGCCCGGGTTCGGATACTGGGCGCACACCTACGCACCGCTTGTCCGGCCATGCTGTGGCGGCATCCCCTATAAAGTGGAGGAAGATGGGTGCAGATGTTAGCCGAGGGCCAGTCTTCCTCAGCAAAAAGAGGAGGATTGGCATGGATGTTAGCTCAGGGCTGATCTTCCTCACAAAAATAAATTAATTAAAAAAATAAAATATTCTTGATTAACTCAGGCAAAGTATGTGAGCATCAAGAGTTCTAGGCTAATTAATGAAATCTGTAAATGCCACTCTGGGTCAGGGGAGAAGATTAGGCCATAGATGATGTTAGAAGAATTGTTTCTCAGTTATGAATAGGTGACCAAATTACCGTAATACAATTATTTATTAGCACCTCAATTGTTAGCAATGCACACACAGAGAGCAAGCAAACTTCAAGTCAATCTAACAGATTTCATCATGGTTGTTTTGCTCTATGGTGACTATAATAGTTGCAGTGTATAATAAGAGCTACATTAAGGTAGAGTTGTCTAAAGATGTAGTCAAGGAAGACTTACCTCCTCCCTGGAAGGTTTCCAGCAGAGGGTGGACTAGACGACTACTAGGCTGATGTGGGGCAGATTCGTGTTTTGGGAGGAAGCCTGGACTAGAAGAGCCTCAAGCCCATAACAACAGTATAGCCATAAGGTTCATCAAATATTAACTACCTTAAAATAATGCTAAAGGCAAATCTGAGGGCTCATTATGTGGTTGGCAGTATGCTAAAGGCTTTCCTATACGATTTCACTTAATCCTCACAAACATTTTGATGTGTGTGTACTTTATTATCCTCAATTTATAGGGAAGGACACTGAGGCTAGGAGTGGTCAGGAGATGTGCCCGAATTTGCATGGCTTGAGCTAGAAGCAAAGCCCCCAGGCGGTCCGACCTCGGAGGGTTGGCCCACCCTAACCATGCTGCTCTCTGCTAACGCCGGTCACCAGTGAGACAGCGGATGGAAGAGTGGTTCTAGGAAGACAAGTCTGGGGGCTCCTGGCTCTTCTCCTCCCCAGGAAGTGTCAGCAGGAGGTACTCACCAGGCCAACTCCCCTCCACCACCATTATCTTGCTTCATTATGGTCAGTGTTGTTCTAGTCAAATTTTACTCAAGCCCTTCCTTACACTACCATATTACCTGGAGTCCAGTGACTTCCTGGTCCCTGGTTCACAGGCCCCTGGGACTGGGCTTCCAGAACTCCCCAACCATGAGAAACCCTATTCCTATAATGGAACACTACTCAGCAATAAAAAAGAATAAACTACTGATACTCTCATGACATGGATAAATCTCAAATGCATTATGCTGAGTGAAAGAAGTCAGAATCAGAAGACCATATACTGTACAATTTCACTCATATGACAGTCTAAGAAAGCCAAAACTACAGAGTCAGAAAACAGACCACTTGTTGCCAGGGACTGGGTCGGGGGGCAGGAGCTGATTACAAAGGGGGGCTGGGGACGGTTTTTGGAGTGATGGCACTGATCTGTATCTGAGTGCAGTGGCGATGACACTACTACATCCATTTGTCAAGACACACAGAACTGTACACTAAAAAGGGCTAACTTTACTGCATGTAAACTATGCCTTATGAAAAAAGAAAGTGGTATACCATACTAATAAGTACCTTCAGAGGAATAAAGACAACTAATAAGGTGAGGCTAACAAGAAGTATAAGCTTCTAGTTAATAGCTAATGTTATGTAAAAGCAACTTCAAACTGATAAGTCACTTGACAAAAAGATTATGAAAACAACATGTAACTTAAAGGAGAAATAATAAACTTCATCCTATATCTCCCAGATAAAACAGGCCAATATTCTTTTATTGGCACGCTCTGGCGGTACAAGTAGTGTTTAACAGTACTAATCTACTGTGCCACCCCTCGGTTTGAAAGACCAGATAAGAAAGCACACACATCACTTCTATTCTTGACCCTTCTTTAAATAGTCCATTTGATCTGCCAGGACACTGGCGCTAAGAAATGAAGGGCACTCTAAACCCCCAGGACGTCTGTTGGAAAACCAAAACAGTAGTTCAAATGAGTTGTCCGAGTGCAACAGAGATTATTTACCCCTTAAAAGTACAGGCATTTACTAGAGGAGAGATGGGCTTCCTGATGTGATACTTACTAATAGATACTTCCTTACTAATATTTTAACTAAAGGTCAAAGTAAAAAACAAACTCTTAAGTCCAAGAAAAATAAAGATGAATTGCATTATCATAAATCATTACATTTTACTTGCCTATAAAAAGGTATTTTAAAACTATAGGCCAAAATCTATGTCTCTTTCCTAAGTCAGGCTGACCAGCTGAGAGAAAAGGAGCAGCAGAGAAGGCACCCTGAGCCTGACCCTCTCCAAGCAAATGTAGGATTGTCAAAAAAAGGCGATCATTTCCCATCACTGGAGTGACACGTTATGAAGTTCTGTCATCTCTTCCCGTCATCTTCTTCATCTGCTACAGATGAAGGAAGCAGGATGTGGTCACCTCATCCTGTCTACGGCCTGTAACTGAAGTCTCCATTCTTGATCGTGGACTTTCTACCACCCTTAAATCAAATGTCACTGAAACCCACTTGCTCAGAATAGCACTTTCTGGGTGGACAGAGACGAAAATGGATAGACAGGCATGATCAGTGGATGTGTGCTTAGATACTATCACAAAATTAATTTTAAAAATTAAGGGAAATCTGATTTCAAAAGTTCTAGGAAACTCGGTCTCTAGTGGCAGAAGAAAGGACAGGAAGAAATACAGGAAAGCAACACAAACAGAGT
Source organism: Diceros bicornis minor (assembly GCF_020826845.1). Lineage (NCBI taxonomy): Eukaryota > Metazoa > Chordata > Mammalia > Perissodactyla > Rhinocerotidae > Diceros > Diceros bicornis. The sequence continues at coordinate 9,261,328 of NC_080748.1, read as the reverse complement.
AAAATGGCAAGAAAAACCAGTACAGAAAACCCTAATTGGTAAAATCAACTTCACAAGAGTGAAAATCTGTTTCAGAGTTTCAGCCAAAATAAAAAGGAGTTTAAGGTAGGAATGAGCTTAAAGAATGCAATCAAAATTATCCTTTATTCTGCCAAAAGATGAGGTTAAACAAATTGTAAAATGAATTAACCTTCTAATACTTGAAGGCTATACTTCTCTGTATGAAAATTCCACCAGGAAAGATTTAAGTTAGATCAGAAAGGCATTTCCTAAAAGCAAAGACAAATAATATAACATGCTACTTAAGTAATCTTCTCTTATAGTCTAAAAGAAACAAAGAGCTCAACAGATTCTTGCACACTGGCCTCTACAGAAACCTGCTCGACTGATTTTATGTTTATTGAGCACTGTGTACTGAGTCCCGTCTGGGGGCAAAGCCAGAAAGAAACAGCCCCTGCCCTCCGGGAAGTCATAACCAATTTGGTAAGTAAAATAACATTCGCCCTGACCAGTACTGAACTACGCAGCTGCTGTTTCTGAATGCCAGAGGACCTTAAGGAAGGGAGGTAAGTTGGAGGATCGAAGTGTTAATGCCCAGGCAATGAGCTGGACTCTCCGCTGAGGGCTGGTTTGTTTCTGCCGCAGTACCAGGCGGGGAGGAGGGGTGCACACCCTAGAATAAAGCACAGCGCCGGCGCACAGCAGACCTCTCCAAGTCCACGTCGGCCCCGTGAGGCCTTCACATCAATTTTGTTTTTGGACTTGCCCTTTTTTTATTCCAGAGAAGTTTAAACATTTTATGGAGTTAGAGACTCAATTTTTAAAACATCAGTGCCTAAATATGTTTTTTTTAGAATGTTGGATCTTTTTGATGATCCTTTTAGGTAAAGCAGCTGCAAAAACATCATTAAAAAAGCATATATTGTCACATGTAAGAGTCTATTTTTATAAAGTTCAAAGTGATTGTGTATCTTGTAGAGGAATTGCTCCAGACTGCTAATATTTCTCTGGCTTTGTAACTCCTCCTCCCTGTCTCCCCTCCCCCCCAACCTTTTGCTAATAAATTCCTAGCTCTATAAACGAGCAGCAACCAACTAGGCTTTGAGAGGACATTCCTAAGCACATGTCTAGCTAGTTCTGCAGCCATCTTCCTACTGAAACATAAAACCCCAGCAAACCCCACTCCTTCCCTGTTGCTGACTAAGGGCCCAGCTGACTTCTGACATTTATCATAGAGCTGAAATAACAGAGAGGGCGGAACAGGAAAGACAGGTGCAGGCCTCTCTTGGGCATATTGACCTAACCCTCTCCTCCAGCCCCTTCACCTGATCAGCTCCTCCTCATCCTTCTGGTCTTAACTCATTTCATCCTGGAGACTTGAGGCCTGACCTACCACTTCTAAGAGTTCTCAGGGGAAGCGGTCTTCCTCTAGCCAGCATTGACCACAAGGGCCGTATTGTAACTGCAGGAGTTCTTATCTGCACCCCCCACTTGATTTCAAGAGCAAGGGCTCTGTCTCATTCATCTCGTCCTCACGACCCAAGAGTGCTTGACTTGGAGAATGAGAATGCATGAGGCAAGTCAAGTACTACACAGAATGTTTCTATTTCTAGTTAATTCCCATTTTCAAACCGCCCAGTGGGAAGTCATTCTTGAAATAGTTTTCCTTCTCACATATTAAAATTGTAATTATCAACAATTATCAGCACAAAAGAGGAACCACTCAGGTAGTCATGGCCTCCACAAACAGGGGTGTTCTTGGAATGGGTCTGGCACCACACCTGTCCATACAACCATACAACCACTGGAGCACTTCTCATGCTGTACTCACCACCACCACCCCACATTAATTGGGGAACTTTGCAGGGCTCGTCCTAGGGCCCCTGGTCTTAGAATTCTGCCTGCCAACACCTGATTACAGCTTTTAATAGAAAATGGATGGTTTCACATTTGATGATGTCACAGCCTTTACAGAAAGGTCCAAATTTTGACTGTGTTTTTCAATTCACCTTTACCTATTAACATGCTACTATTAAGCTCGTGGTTGCCAATCTAGCCCCTCAAATAATAAGTCTATATCAGGAAACATAAAGCCACCTGTGGCAAGGCAGATGCACCAGACAGAAAAGGAAAGCTTAGCTATCAAGAATTTTGTCTTTTACTACAAAGAAATTTCTTGTGTGTCAAGAATGAAACACATTTTTTCAAGGTGTGTTTAAGTCATGCATTGTATCCCAAATGGGGAAAAGTTACTGGATAAAATTTTGGTCATGGATTAGAACATTTATTCTCTGTTGATTCTAACATTTAAAGCAAAATCTACTCAAAGCTAGTACGTACTTTCACCATCTACAGTGCAGTCTAGGTTACTATGGGAAAATAGACAGCAGTTTGGAACATGGCTGACCAAATCCACAGCATCTCTGCACATTAACATATTTAATTGAAGCTCCCCATACAAGAAGGCAATCAGACAGTAAATGAAAGAAGGGGCTGCCTATAAGCAATTTAGATATAATTATTTTCAAACAATAATGACCTGAAAAATGGAGAAAAAAACAAAACCTCTCAGAGATCCAACAGAAAAAAAAAGTTGTAAAACAGCTAAAGAGAATAGGTATATGTTTTTAAAAAAAATAAAAAATTCAGGATGAACACTGAAGACATGCGAAATGAAATAATCCAGTTACAAAAGAATAAATACTGTACGATTCCACTTATATGAGGTTCCTCGAGTAGTCAAATTTATAGACAGAAAGTAGAAGGGTGTTTAGTAGGGGCTGTAGTAGGGTTTAGGAAGAGGGGAGCATGGGGAGTAATTGTTTAATGGGGACACAGTTTCAGCTTGGGGAAGATGAAAAAATTCCAGTGATGGATGGCGGTGATGGTTGCACAACAATGTGAATGTGTTTAATCTCTCTGAACTGTACACTAAAAAACAGGTAAATTGTATGTTGTCAAACTGAATAAAGGAAACCTCTTTTAAAATGGAGTCGGGAGACCAGAAGGGGGAGCTCTCACACTCTACCACTGGTGGTTAAGTGCAGACCCCAACCGGAAGAAGGGTACCTTGCATTTTCCAACAGGAAGAAGCCCACTTTACTACCCCAGCAGGAGGAAGGAAGACTTTCTCCTTGCCGAGCAACAAGGCTAGCCAATGGGAAGTTGCTGCAGCTCAGCCAATGAGGAGCCGTCACAACCCCAGATTGCTGCTGCCCTCCTCCAATGGACTTTTGCTTATTCCCACCCGTCTCAACTCCCTCGTGTTTCTCTGTCAAGTAATGATTTCTCTCCTTTGTTTGCCCGACTTGCCTGTGGCTTTGCCATAGCTTGCATGTCCCGAGTTGCAATTCTTTGCCATTTCTGAATAAACTCATTTTGCTGGTAAAAAAAAAAATAAAAAAATAAAAAAAATAAAAAATTCAAAGTGCTCCTCTACTGAGAATTTTTTGGATTAGAACGGCAGTTTATACATGAACCATAATTCATTTTACTGTTTTAGTTTGAAGAAACAGAAAATGAAATCCTGGTAAGCCTTTTCTCACACCCTGTAGTACTGTAAAGTACAGGTTTTTTCTTTGTTTGCTTGTTTTAGGCTTGTCAGATATTGACAATTCTTAACTAGCTTTCCACTAAATTCTGTTGGTTAGGTTTTATTTGGCCTCAAAATTACTATGGTTTAAATCTCTATTTCTCATTCAGTGATATTATTTCCAGACCTCCATGTTAAATACGCATCCCATTTCCTGGCCTGTATCCCACACCAATTTAATGACCCCAAGAAAACATTAAAATTTCTTACATATGTTGCCAAAAATAAGTAGACACTCGAAGTGGTATATAATTCCCATTTTATCACAATAATATCCATATGTTATGGTTATTTTCTGTATTAGGAATGACCAATTAATTTCCGTCAAAATTTCAAAGTCTCATCTCTATTTCAAAGATAATTTGGCATATTTTCTTTACGTTATACCAAAGTTTTCAAGAGATCTATATCATAACTTTTTGAAATACAGGTTAAATTCAAGTAACCTTCCTCTTTTTTTTCTATTGGAATTTCATTATCACTAAAAATTTTCCAAATCTTTTCCTTTTCCTAGGGACTCAGAAAGTGTAATGGACAAATGCACACCTAGTAAATGTTTACAATGCCGTATAGATACTGCTATACACCGAAAATATACTGTATTCAGGAAATTCTGAACAACCAACTCCTAATTTGTTAAATAATGTAGGAACTTTAAAGAATGTAATCGACTCTTTTCTTTAGGAATTCCCACAAAGCAATCACATCAAGACTTCAAATATTTATAGAAACGCGTCTCTAATCTCCCACCCCCAATCTTTGCCTTTAAGGTAAATTCCTCCCGTTGTCAAAATTAAAGAGTTTTTAAAAATCATTCTTTCATTTCTGCTTATAAATTATATTGGGCGATAGTTACATAACGGTTATGATTTATGCCCCAGGTTAAAACTACAAAATTACATTAAAGGTCTCTGCTTACCATCGGCCCTACATACCAACAGATGAATTTTCTGAAATTGCTTTACCATGTAACTTGCCTATTCCAGAATGGAAAAGGAACCCCACATTTCGACTCCTGACTGTTTATTCGGATGACCTTCCTGGGTCTCTTGCGAATCCCATCCAGCCCTATCTTCTTGCCTTTGCTAATTGTATTGCTTTTCCTGCCCCCTAACCCAGACACACAGGGAATGCAGCCCCTCTAGCTGGCTGACAGGAGCCTCACCTGCCTGGTGAGGCTATGAAGTTCTGCCCACAACAGGATTTTACCTTCTGAGAAGTATGGTCCGTCTGGTCACAGCTACAAAACTCAGCATCTAATTGGTTTTCATACAAAACAACACTACATGTAAAGTTTGTTCTTCAAACCTTCAATAAGCTCCCCAAAGCACACAGTCTGTCTATATATTTTTGTTTCCCTCAAGAAGACTAAAGCTGCGAAGTACCTGTGACATTCTTTTAAAAATTTTTAGCATTTTTTTATTGTGGTAAAATCCATTGTTAAGTGTACAATTCAGTGGCATTAAATACATTCACTGTTGTGCAAACATCACCACCATCCGTCCCCAGAACTCTTCGACATTCTTATCATCATCTATGAGAGGCAGACGGAAAACTGCGTTAGTTTCTAATGATAAAAATCCAGTTTTAATTCATACAAGTGTAAGCCTGAAAAAGGTGTATCTTACTGTATGCTAGTAATACTTCAATAATACTGATTAAAAACAAAATGAGAAAGGATGCAGCGGGAGATGGGGCTGGAGACAATGGGGACCCAGGCCACGGAGGCGCAGGGGCAGGTAGGGCGAGATGGGGATTTTATCAGAAGACACAGGAGCCCTTGAAGAGTCTGAAGAGAGTAGCGGCATTCATTTACTCACTCACTGCCAACATTTTTGAGCACCTATGTTCCAGACACTGTACCAGCCACTGGAATTCGTCAGATGTGTGTTTCAGAAATTCACCCTGGCTGCATTATAGGTGGTTAAGGGGCGAAGCTAGCAATTTTTGCAATCATCTGGGTAAAAAGTACTAAATTAAGGCAGTAGCAGAGGGAATGGAGAGCAAAAGTTGTATGTATTTTTAGTTTACCTATTAATAAGGCCACTATTGAATCACTGATTCCATCATTTTGTACCTGTTTTTTAATCACTTGAAACAGTGGTTACTTAGGCTGGATAAATTTTATGTGGCACACCAAACAAGCATTAAGTAAGGTCTGTCAGCAACAAAGAAGCTGTGGTACAGGACGGTAACACACAAATTGAGCATGTGTTATGTTCAAGGCACCGGAGTGAAAATGGTCTAATTAAGTCAATATCATTTTGGTGGAATATTTACAGGCTGCTTAGAAGGAAAGCAGTTATTCCACAAGGCTTTTTGTGGATGAAACTGGAGATGACTTGAATTATCAACGCAGAAATGGTTAAATAGACTGTAGGAAACCATACTGTGAAATACCATGCAATAGATCTATGTGTAGTAATGCGGAATGTTCTCCAACATACACTATTAAGTAAAACATGAACGGCAGAATATATTACACAGCGTGATGAAATTTACATAAATCATTGGTATGTTTACATATGTAAATATCTCTATACAGAGAAAAAGGTCAGAAAAGAATATACATAAGGGGGTTGGGAATGAGAATGGGGGGAACTTTCAGTTGGTGATCCATACTGCAATGGGAATATAGCCATGTATTCCTTCTATAAAAAAATCCAGTTTTATAGGTTAGTATACCAAGTGAGTAGATTGCATTACATCATAGGCTCATAGTTCTTCCATACAATCTTTATTGGTCATTCAAATCAGATAACGATCCTCATAATAATGGCTGACTATATAAGAATGTGTGTGTGCACATGCATGCGTGTGCAAACGTGTGTATCTTTTTAAAAAATTGGTCAAATTACTTTTACACGGTATTTTTTAATGACTGGTAGTTACGTGTATCAGAGGACATTTGAGATGAGAACATACTGGCTTTTGCAAAAGGTTTTTCCTTGAGTTACAAGAAAACCATTTAAGAGAAATACATAATATATTTAATTTATTCTCACTTAAGTAATTAACTATAAGGTAATCTTTAGAACACGAAACTATTCTTTGCAAATGAGCAAGTCAAATTATAACAGTCTTTGATATTTCAGCTCAAAACACACTAAAATAGCATGCAAGTGGTACTTTCCTATTTTTACAATTATATTTGAAGTGCATGTTGAGGCCATAGAAGTCATTTGATAAGAGTAGACATGAAGTCAGTGCTCTACCCATCTGGGCTCAGTCACGGATTTTGTTTTCTTGGTTTTCAGGTTAATATCTCCTAGAAATAAGAAGTGGAAAATTGGGCACAGAATGGCAGAGACTTTTATTTCTTAATTTTGTAAAGAATGTTTTAAAAGGCTTTTTACAGAAGATCATTGAACAACTTCTGCTCAGCTACAATTGAAAAATTAATTTAAGGGCCTTGTTCCAAATAGAATTTTTCAGACAGACTAAAATTGTACTATTCTCAGCCTCAGCCTACTTAAAGTTAAAAAAAAAAAAAAAAAAAAAGGCAAGATAGTAGGTGTAAATGACTAAGAAAGGCCCCAGAGGATGCTCTGGAAAGCCGAGGGTTGGGAGCTTCATGCAGAATGCCTTGATAAGAAGTCTAGACTATCTGTAACTTGCTGATCGTGAGGAAAACCAGATTATTAAGAAAACTTGTGAGGCGAACAGCTACAGGATTTGAAAAATGCATGTGAAATTCGAGGTGATGCATGGGAACAGGGATTCCAATACTCCTTTACTTTAGTCCACAGCACTAATGATCTATGACCCCAGTGACATGTAGGAGTGACTCCTATCACAGATGCAAAAAATGCCACAGGAAGAGGGGGGACAAACATCTTTAAGTGTCAAAAGGGAGTTGTAAAAATGAGGGCAGGGGGGCCGGCCCCGTGGCTTAGCGGTTAAGTGCGCGCGCTCCGCTACTGGCGGCCCGGGGTTCGGATCCCCGGCGCGCACCGACACACCGCTTCTCCAGCCATGCTGAGCCTGTGTCCCACATACAGCAACTAGAAGGATGTGCAACTACAACATACAACTATCTACTGGGGCTTTAGGGGAAAAAAAGGAGGAGGATTGGCAATAGATGTTAGCTCAGAGCCGGTCTTCCTCAGCAAAAAGAGGAGGATTAGCACGGATGTTAGCTCAGGGCTGATCTTCCTCACACACACACAAAAAAAATGAGAGCAGGAAGAAGATAGAAAGTACAAAATCTGTCACACCTAAAAGTTGTTAGCGTGGACTGAGTTGAACAATTACAGCACCAGATGAGCAGATAAGGCAAGTAGGCTGCCCTTTGTGCAAATTAAAAAAATGCGTCTCTTTTTCCAGGTGGGCTCTGGGCACTAGAAGGGTGGAGGGGCACAGACTGTTTCAGTTCCATTTACCCCTTTGTCTGGGCAGCCTTGTGCAGTGAACAACATGTACAACTCGGGAAAATTGCTAGTTAGTAGTTTAGTTACAGGATGAGAAACATGAACCTATTTGTTTGACTTGAATGATTCAATAGGAAAGAATAGACAATTTGGTAAGGAAACAGACACAGTTTCATTTAGCAAACCACTTGTTAAATTATCTGAGGTGAGAATTTTAAGAGACTGCATCAGAAATAGTTCATTTATGTCTTGGTTATTTTTGTCAAGAGTTGAGAAATCAGTCACAAAATAACCCATAAAGAAATGAGATATGAACACCTATGATATTGTGATTTATAAGAAATACATATTTGATTTTAGACCCCAGTTCTGGCACAGAGCTCCTAAAACCCTTGGAATTTCCTAAGTGATGAGAGCTATAAAGGTGTCTTTTGTTATGTTAATGAGGTGACTTTTGGACCACACTGAAGGATGGGGGCTGGTTGCAAGGGGAGCCAACCAGTGATTACACGATTGGGACTTGGAGTTCCACCACTCCCCCACCCCTGGGGGCAGAGAGGCTGGAGATTGTGCTCAATCACCAATGGCCAGTGATTTAATCAACTGTGCCTGTGTAATGAAGCCTCCATAAAAACCCAAAAGGATGGAGTTCAGAGAGCCCCATGTTGGTGAACATGTGGAGATTCGGGGAGAGGGAGGCAGGAGGAGGCATGGAAGCTCTGCACCCCTTCCCCATACCTTGCCCTGTGCCTCTCTTCCATCTGGCTGTTCCTGAGTCATATCCTTTTATAATAAACCAGTAATCTAGTAAAGTAAAATGTTTCTCTGAGTTCTGTGAGCTGCTCTAGCAAATTAATCGAACCTAAGGAGGGGTTCATTGGAACTTCCCATCTAGAGCTGGTCAAAGAGAAGCACAGGTGACAACCTGGACTTGCAACTGGTGTCTGAAGTGGGAGTGGGGGGGACTGAGCTCTTCACCTGTGGGATATGACGCTATCTCCAGGTAGATAGCGTCAGGATTGAGTTGAACTGTAGGACACCCAGCTGGTGTCCGAGAATTGCTTGGTGGTGTAAAATGACCCCCTCCCTAAACACATGATAGAAATGGGTGCAGACATATTTTAACACCACACACAATTAACATTGCTTTTCTATTTCTCCACGAGGGACTGCCTGCTTCCTCTTTTCTAAACATATTTGGAAATCTGTCGGTCACGATGGCCTCAAAAGCTGCACCTTTATAGCAGAGCTGTTCTTAGAAAGGAGGACCGAGGTGGGTGGGACTCCCACTGAGATCAAACATCAAGTGCCTTTCCTGCTTTTCCTGAGCCCACCCTCTCCCCATCTAGTCCCTCTGGCAAGCACATTTATTTTACTGATAATGGAATCAGCATCTTGAAAAACAGTTTGACAATAGAATATGAACTCATTGAGATATTTTTAATTACCCTATTGGTTTACTCCCCATTCACTCCCACTCTTTCCCCAATTAAGTACTAGCATCCAAATATCCCAGAAGCCACGAATGAATGCTCAGGCAACTTGCAGATTCCATGAGAAATACAGCAAGACATCATGCCTTGTTCATTCTAGTAAAGAAAAAACTGACCAGGTTGCCTAGAGAGGTCTCAGTGCCCACCAAAACAGGTGTGAACATCTGCTGCCCAGGTTCTGACCACCCTGGGAAGAGGAGCGTATGAACGACAGCGATGTTCTCCTGGGGCCAAGGACACAAAGGAAGAGGGAGGGCCGAGAGGAACACAGAGTGGAGAGGGCCTTCCCCATCCACGGGGAGAGCGGGCGAGGAAGACATGGTGGTGTAGAGAAGAAAGGCTGCGGGCTCCTGGCTGTGGTTACTCGGCGTGAGGACCTAGCTCTGGAAGGTGTCCCAAGTTTCAATACCTCACAGCAGCACATTTTCTTTAATTGTACATTAGCAAAATCCTTCCTTGAAATTACCGTAAATACCTAAAGATGCCTCTGAAAAAGGCCTTCCTCTTCAAGGAAAAAAGCCAGGCTTTCTTACCTCAATAATGTAGAGGACCACGTTCTTGTAGAAGCAGTACAATATGCACTTGGTCACCCGATTGTAGCTCCAGGCGCCGTGAACCAACAGGAGCTTCTCCAAGTAGGAGAACTGAAAAAGGAAAGTCACATGTTCAGAAGAACCCATCATTCAGGAGTAGCAGTCACAAAATGTCTTTCCGAGCAGAAGGCAGATAAGGTAGTAGAGGAAACCAGATTCTGCAGGTAACCTGAGAAAACTGTTCATTAAAGGCAGAGCTTTCAGGCCCAGGAGGAACAACTAAAATCTCCTCTTAAATCTACATAATCATTATTTCCCCAAACACGCTGCTGGACACTGCTATTCTCAAGAAATTCTATTTACGCAAATGCCTTTTTAGGATCATAAATATTAAAGGAAGGTGAACACCTGAACTAGAAGAAAAGAAAAATATAGTGGGAATTAGATGCCTCTATTCAATCACAAAATTTATGGTGACAACAGGAGCAAGGGACAGAGACACTCATGCACCAGTATTCCTTTAAACAAAAGGACACCCCTATACACGCGATCTATTTCCACTGTCAGCCCGCAGGTTAAAAACAATTACGCGCAGGGAGAGACACACAGGCACACACACACACACACACACACACACTCTGCCTCCTTCTATATTTATTTTGTTCTCCGTTTTTGCCTCCAACAAGGACAGAGCACCTCCTGCTAGAGTGCTATGCAGTCAGAAAGAACAAAACACCAATAGGCAGCTCACTGGTACTATGCTGAGAGGAATGTATGGGCTTTTGAAATTTGAAATATTGCAATAGTCCAATAAAATACTAGCATCCTCTTTGGGGCAGGGGTCTTTGGGCACCACTGAAATCACGCCTACTTAGCCTCCCCTTAGTGTGGCTCTTTGCCTTCTGTGTCCTGTTTCACGAAGGTCCCCAAAACTGTGAACATTGAGCTGGAGGGGGGAGATGAGTTTTTTTAGTTTTGCAGATTGTGCTGTGCTCTGGCATGGTGCACTGTTAGGGGCAACCTTGTTTAAACTCATGGCTTCTACACATTCGATTAGCCTCAGACGGCATTGAGGTCCCCCTTGGTTGCCTTGAACATCAACCTTAACTCCCCGTTCTGAGTCGCAGGGTAGTCCACAAGCTCAAACCCCATTATTCTCCTAGGAGAGATAATCAGCCTGCATTGAGAACATCCACAAATACTAGAAATTCTTTTGCTATTGTAAACTTCCTATTAATTTCAGTTTACTTTTGAAATTAAATTTGTAGAAAAGAAAGACTCTAACTGAAAATACAATATTTTTTAAAAGATAGTTTTTTCAAGAGGAAGCCACATAATACTTTCCATTAGTACCAAAGAAGGGAACTTAATCCGATATGACATCACCTTTCAATGAGTTCTTCCAGAAGATCAGGGTGAGGCAGGTCACTCATCTCCAGACTCCAAAAGCTAAATGATGACTTCAAAATGGCAGGAGTAGGTGCATGTGGAAAAATACAACTCCCCATAAAGGCTCATTAAGGATTCCAAAGGGGAATGGGGAATCATAAAATAATTAGCTAAACAAATAAAAAAGAAGTTTGTATTTGACCTGGACCTCCTGATGCTAAACTTCAACGGGCACAGAGAACATCTGCTGGAGTCATCCGGAATGCCTCAAGCTTAGCGCTACCATGATTTGTTTTCAGGAAAAAGATACATATATCCTAAATCAAATGCTGTTTTCATGAGGTCATTCAAAAACACTAAGAAGGGAGGGGACAGGAACTATTCTGTCTGAGGAGAACAGGCAGCTGAGGGCCAGGGGCGCCAGCACAGGCTGCCCTCAGGCAAAGCAGCAAATCAGGGCCGGTGGGCAGAGCCGGGGCTGCCCCTGTGGGTAAGGCCGCCACAGGCAGGAGAGACACGGAACCAGAGCTTTGCCTACTTCATAATTTTCCCAAGGACAAGCCTTTGAGCTCAATTCTTTTCTTCTGTATATAACCCTCCAGGGCACTTTCTCAAAAACTCAATCAAAAATGTATTCATCTACATTAAAATAAAAATATAAAGCAAAAGGTGTTAACTTCAACCAAAGACATTTATCGTTTCATTAGGGGCAAAGGAATTCATCCACTTGTGGCATTTCCCGCTTAGTAACTAAGGCAGAGGAAGCACACTGTTGGGTGCAGAGGGTGTAACCCAGGAGGGATGCCACCCTGAAATAATGGGATCTCTGCCCACTCGGAACAGGACCACGGACAGGAGAGATGAAGACCCACAGACACATGGGGCTGTTCCTTAGTTCCTCTGGCGGAGGTGACTACTCGGCTGGAGGGGTAAGAAAACCCCAAAATAGAGTTATAAAGCCCTGCCCCCCTCTCCACCCTTCTTTGATGTTTTTAATTGGAAGAGAGCGACTGCTCCAGACTCCACGTCCTGTTAGTATGCAGTTTCAATAAAGCTGGTCATGGAATCTCCCTTCCCTAGGCATTTTAAAGAAAAAGACAGACAAATATTTGCCTGGAACTCCTAGGAAACCTCTAAAGATCCTCCAGCCATATGATGCTATAACTCAAGTATTTAATAATGCTGGGGTGTATAACATCTACGGTTGCTGACAGACTACAGGAAGCCTGAGTCCCACAGGCCTTGGAGTAGTTGACTTGGGAAAGTAAACGGGCAGGTGTGCGGGGCTGGTCCCCAAGGTCACACGCAGGGCTGGTGTTTTCTGACCCTGGATGCTTAGACTTGAAGCAGGTCACCTAATGCGAAGGAGCCCCAGGTTTCCCACCTGTAAAATCAGAATTCCTTTTCCTACCTACTCTAGCAATTATCTTGAGGATTTATTTGAAGTCAACAAAGGAACAAGGTTGTTTTCATACACTTCTCAGAGCCATGAGGATTTTGTAATTCCTCTGTGTTTGCAGGACCACGAGCTGGGAGGGAATCCGCATGAGGTGATCTAATGCAGAGCCCTCTTTCGGGGAAGTGGAGCCCCAAAGCTACAGAGGACCAACCTGCAGCCCTGGGGTTGTTCGAAGCTCTTTCATGTTTTATATGCAGGCCCTGGTTTCAGCTTGAAGGGAGAAAAAGGCATTATTACTTGTGTTCACGTGATTAAGGTTAACACATTCTTCAAAAGACTAGACACTGGAGGAACACAAGGGAGTTCTAGCTAACCAGCAAACGGGCAGGCGTGTAATTACGACATTCTGCAACCTGGAGACAGGGGGAAACGACCTGAGTTCATTGTGATGTCTAGATTTTCTGGATGACCAAGCAGGCCAACGGATCTAGATACGTACCCTAGGGGTCAGGAGGTTGGCTATGTTCCTTCACTTTCTGGCTGTCATTAAAGAGTAGACAGTTTCTTTCATCCTCAGGCTACCTGTACAGTAACCACAAAGTGCATCAGGAGCTTCTGCACGCAATATTCCATCCAGAGAGGAATCGGCGGAAATTGGCCTAACTGCAGGGGGCTGTTTGCTACTGTCCATGGGGTAATTACCACCCAAACCCTGTTTATGCTCTCAGCAATTCACCTCACAGCAGCGGCCCTGGGCAGCAGCTGTAAATCACTGCCTTCCCCTGATCTTAAATGCCTGATGAGAGAGTGTTCCAGCACCTTCTGAAAGAGGGGAGATGCCAGGATGGAGATGGTAGACAATGGATGCTATGAGCACAGCCACTCTTTGGCATGAGAGGGCATAAGGAAAAGCACACGTAGCAGATGTGGGAGCTGAGGGTAAGAGAGAATTATTAGTAGGATCAGAGACCTATCTGTCAGGAATGACACCTGGCCTGGATGACAGAAAGCTCAGCCAACCCCACAGCTGGCCAAAAGAAACTCAACCGCAGGACAGGGCCTCCAAACTGCATAAGATCAAGACTACACAGAAATCTAAATACACCGGTGGTTTCGTCTAGATGGCAGCCTTAAAAGGGGTGGCAGAGTTTTTAGGGCTGAGCTGACGGTCAAACACCAACCAGACCTTCATGCCCAGCTGACATCTCTGTCAGCAGGATAGGACAGCTGGTCAACCACGCCTCTGACCTGTGCAATGGCATAATCCGAGTTGTTGGTCGCCTGCATGCCTTCGTTCCCACTGATTCCCACACCCACATGGGCTGTCTGGATCATCCCAACGTCATTGGCACCGTCCCCGATGGCAAGGGTGATGGCCTTTACTCGCTTCTTAACTATATCCACTATTTCAGACTTCTGCAGAGGAGACACTCTGTAAGAGAAGAAAGAGAAATTATGACTATACATGCCTTTCCACAGGAAACAGCTGTAATCTACATTTAGCTGCATTAAAAGGGCAGTTATTGGACAATTTCCAAATTCAATGCATACATTTTATGCTCATGTGCAAAGAAGCTTTCGGAAAACAGTAGCTTGTGGCTTTCAAGTTTTTGCCAACTTCACAGATGAAATACACAACTCAAAACTAACTTAAACCACAGCCATTTGTGATCACTGCACTCAGTGGGAGCCATACGTGCAAACTCCTCAGGGGCACGTGTGCCCTCCTGAAAGATAAAGGCAGTTAAGCTAATTACAGAGGTTTTAGGAAATGTCTTCCCAAAAAATCAGAAAACTAGCACAGATCCCATTTTTGCTTTGCTGTACATCACACACAACCTAGGGCTGGCAAGGGAATTTTCTATAAAATCTGCTTTCACAGAAGGGGAAGAAAATTGGCAGGCCTTGAGAAGTGCAGAAAGAGTACTAGAGTAAGAGGAAAGAAGAAAGACTTCTCCATCTCCACCCCAGAGATGGAGACAGTGTTTGAAGGGCAGCCAAGGCAGAAGGATTTAAGGGGAGTCACGGGGTAGAAGGTGTGCTAAAGCTGAACTATGTAGAAGCACAACCCAAAGGGAAGATATGAGCAGCCTTTGCCTAAGAGGGGCTGTTTCTACAAGGAATCAGAGAAGGTGGGCTATTTTTCACAAGCCCTCAAGTTGTCTGAAAAGAAGACCCAATATAAATCTATGGGGTCTAAATCACAGCAATGTTAATTATAATGGAGTGTTTGTTCAGTGTATAAGATCAGACAATACAACATGATGAAACTACCAGTCCCTCAAGACTGATTTATTCTAAATTCTGAATTGGTGAGCTGATATTTGATTTGGGAAATTTACAGGTAGACTCCTGAATGACTAAAACACACACACACACACAGAGTAAAAGACCTTTCTGGGTTTCCCAGAGGTATGTATACTGGCCACACTCACATACGGCCTGTACTGTACTTATAAACTAGAATGGACACTCAAAGACTTTCTCAGTAGAACTATGACCTCTCAAATGGCCTCCAACCCCAAAAATACCTGTTTCCAACAGAAAACTTAAATTTTGCCTTACATTGAATTTTACCAGCCCTAGAAAGAAATGTGTTTGGTGAGACAGTAGCTGAATTTAAAGCACAGGTTCTCTGAAAGCCTTTGCTCAGTTACAAAGAAATGAAAATTAGCAAGTTAGAAAAACAGAATCTAAGGGTTGAAAGGGCTTTAGGAGCCATGTTGTATGATCTAATATTTCTTTTACCATTTCCCAGGGATTTTCAATGATGGGAATTGACTGCCTCCTCGGGCAATTGCAACCACTAAAACTTATTATTACTTTTTTGTTGTTGATAAGCATACTTGAAAGTACTAATTTTGTCCTCTGGGTTAGACTAGAACAAGTATAACTGTTCTTTCGAATACTAGAAAGGCTGAAATATAAGGACCCCTGTCACATCATTTCTCCTAAATTTAGCTCAGTTTCTGCTGGCTGAATAGTGTCAGGTCCTTCAGCCATTATTTAATAGGTGTGCTTCAGAACTTAAAGTAGCTTCCAAGTATGATCTTCTAGACAGCTAAGAGCAGAATCACCACCTCCCTGGTAGCTGATGGTAAACTTACTTTAATGTAGCCTAAAATGAAATTATTGGAAGCTTTACATTATTTATCATTGAGCTTCCAGTCACTCAGTGACTGAGCTTCCAGTCGCCTAAATGTAAGCAATTTTAACATACAGGGAGATCAGCTATATCTATTCCCTCCAAGTTTGTGCACCTGCTACTTGGAGCCAAGGGTTGGTCTTTACATTCCGCTTTCTCATTAAACTTCTGATTGACAGACACAGCTCACAATTCTAATTTGCTACACAAGTGTGATTCCCCATTTCATTTTGTTTTGTTTTGTTTTGTTTTTTGTGAGGAAGATTAGCCCTGAGCTAACATCTGTTGCCAATCCTCCTCTTTTTGCTGAAGAAGATTGGCCCTGGGCTAACATCCGTGCCCATCTTCCTTCCTACTTTATACGTGGGATGCCTGCTACAGCATGGCTTGATGGTGCGTAGATCCATGCCTGGGATCCAAACCTGTGAACCCCGGGCCACTGAAGCAGCGCCTGTGAACTTAACCACTACACCACTGGGCCGCCCCCCCCCCCCCATTTCATTTTTGAACTCAGTAGAAAGAGAGATCAAATGTGATAAGGAGAAAACAACATAGGATTCAAAGTCAAATAACTGAGCATGATGTTTTCTATGAGTTCTATGAGTTCTTGTCCTTTCATCAATGAAATGAGGAAAATGAGAACCACCCACCTCATGAGATGGTTGTGATTTATGCGAAACCACTGTATAAATTAGCAAGTGTGAAATGAATGTTATCTCCTACCCCACCAGCAAAACCTCAATCATTGGGGAAAAAAAATTTGAACATATCTGAGAATTGCATGCCATCTGACCCATGGTTCCCAAACTGTGTATGTGAGTATCCTGGGGTGCTATAGTGGGAAACTGTAAATTTTCAAGGGAAATAAAGCAACATCTTTCGAGTAGTGGTACAAAATAGCAGTTTAAAGTGGCTCAGTTTTGACATGAGATCACACTACGTTCCTTTTCATGATATACCTTTTGTGAAGCTGAGTTTTCATGGCTGCCATGATAAAAAGTAAATATCTTGTGAAAAATCAACGTGGACTAGGAAGTGAGGGAGGCAGCATTCACTCTCACTCCAAGGTTTGAGAAGTTGTGCAGTGCTCGACAGGTGTACCATACCATACCATTGGTAAGTGACTGTGGTTAAGGATGAAAGAAAATAAGTATTATTTATTTCCATTTATGTGCATTATTGTTTCAGATGTCTGCTAAATTGTTAGGACATAATACTTCTTAAATTGCTTGACCTTACTTCTTTAATAGTTAGAAACTGTTTGGCTTTTCTTTTGGCCTAAGGGCTTTGCAAAGGAATTACTGTGACACTAGGGTATTGTGAATCCAGAGAACGTGGGAATCTCTGCGTTCATAATTTCTCTCCATGACCACATTAATCACTCTTCAAGAACAATTATTCACCCACTGAAGTGCAACTTGACCTAATGGTGCCATCATTTAATCTCAAACTCTTCTGCATCCACGAAGACATCACACGAGATGGAACAGACACCTAGGCAGTACTAGGCTGGCCTTAGGCTGCAACTCCTTGAGATTCTATACGCCACCCAAATAATCAAGCAAGTTGGCCTCTTGATCAGCTGCCCTGAAGTGGTCTGGAGAGAAAGGAGGCCCACGGGGCAGAAGGGGAGCCTGTGGGGCAGAAAGCTCGGCCAAATGGACATGTGCTGTGGGAGGCGGGAAGGGTTGTGGGGGTGGAATAGGGAAGCTGCTACATAGACCCAAGGTTTGCTTTGAGCTTAAGGTCACCGCTTCTCTGTCAGGATGTTGAGCAGTAGGCCAACCAACACGAGACAATAAGCAAGTCACATATACTCACTTCGTTTGCCACTCTGGGTTTTGGATCTCAGTAAGTCGAATCAAGTCATGATTCTGATGGCTTAAAGTAAAATGTATGCAAGTCCAACAGCTGCCTTTTCCCAAAAAGCAAAAATAAAGAGAAAACCTGACTGGGGCATATAAACCAAGTCGAATCCCAGTGTTAGAAGCATGAAGCTCTCTAGGTGATTCGGATGCTCACCTAAAATTTGACACTCTGATGTAGGCCAGTGGTCTTCATACTTGAAGCATGAGAAGCATGAAATTCTCATGAAGATTATTATGCCCTCAGCCGTAATGCCTTGAGAAAACATAATTTTAGCACACACTAGGGTTTCAAAACATGTCACACAGCTAATTTTTTTTTTGTGAGGAAGATCAGCCCTGAGCTAACATCCATGCTAATCCTCCTCTTTTTGCTGAGGAAGACCGGCTCTGAGCTAACATCTATTGCCAATCCTCCTCCTTTTTTTTTCCCCCAAAGCCCCAGTAGATAGTTGTATGTCATAGTTGCACATCCTTCTAGTTGCTGTATGTGGGATGCAGCCTCAGCATGGCCCGGACAAGCAGTGCGTCGGTGCGCGCCCAGGATCCGAACCCGGGCTGCCAGTAGCGGAGCATGCGCACTTAACCGCTAAGCCACGGGGCTGGCCCTCACACAGCCAATTTTTATAGAATTGAATAGGCACCATTACGCTTCAGCCATACACAGCATTTTAGTATGCCAAGTTACCATGAAGCACAAACCAGCTCTTTTTTAATCTTAATTTGTGACCTGGAATCACATGCAACACTTAATAAGGATTCCCAGCATAAAATACATTCAACCTGTAAAATAAGAACTCCAGACCACATCTGAGCCAACCCAGGTGCTTGGGACACTTCTATAACTTATTTTGATGCATTATGAATAAAATATAAAATAAAAAATCTTCAATCAACTGAGAGATCTTCTACCCACTTTTTTTGACTAACACAATAGATTCTAAAATAAAAAATAAGTTTTCCTTCTGAGACAAAAAAAATTCAGTATCCTGGAGAATCTCATTTTATGGAATATGTGTTCCTGAAATTTAAAAACTCACTTTCTAAAGTTATTTCAAATATAACACTTAGGTAAAACCTTTGGTAACTCCTTTTATAGAATTAATGATCATGTATTAACTTATCTGATCTACCAACGCCCGGTGTCAGAGCGAGTTTCTAAATTCTGAATTGTAGTATCACCTGAGCAAACTTAAACGAATCCCTCCCCCTCTCAGAGCTCAGCTGCTTGGTTTGTCAGTGGGGCTGGACCTCCACCACTGATTTGTAATTGAGCTCAGCTGAGCCAGGGGAGTTACAAGAAACCCCACCCAGGGCACCCAAGGGAACTTCACCCAGAGCCACTATACCTACTATTAACTAGATTCACTACATACTTTCACTAAGCGGACTTCCAAACTTCTTTATTCCCTATAGACAGTCCTTACAACTAAAGAGGAAGTGTGAAGACCACTGGCCTACATCAGAATCTCAAATTTTAAGTGAGCATCAGAATCACCTAGAGAGCCTGTAAAAACACAGATTCTGATTCAGGAAGTCCAGGATGGGACCCGAGAATGTGCATTTTAACAAACTCCCAGGTCATGTCAATGCTGCTTGTCTATGGACCACACTGAAGCAACCCAGCACTGGCCTGGACAAGGTCACAAGTTCTCTCTTGCTCAGATGTTGTCATTAGCTAGGCTCACCTTTCCATAGCACAAGACACACGTACAACTTGCACACAGAGACAGTTAACAATTAGGTAGCAGAAACACTGAATCTCATCCCCTTACTTCATGCTTTGCATATGTGGGCTCTTCTTTGCTTTTAAATTCAAACTAGTAAGTACAAACTCGGGTTGGAATTTCATTTAAAATCATCTTCCAATCTGAGTGTCTCACGTAAGAGGTGAGAGGGAAAACTACTAACCAAAACAAGCTATATAGGACTTCATAAGTTGTTTTTTTTTTATGATGCAGAAACCAACAAATATGATTTCATTTGTGAAATTTTCCATTTTCCTGTTAACTTAAAGATAATAACCTTACAAAAGAGATTTTCTGATTGAAAAAATTGAAATAAATTATACCTTATTTCTTAAAGCAGCGTTACCTGACTGAAAATTTAAAACATTTTTTTAAATCTCATATAGAGTTTGTAGATACACAAACACCTAACATATAAGTCTAAAAATCTAAAAATAATTAAATTATCCTACATATCTGTTAATAAGTGCTTCCATGGCTGGCTGACCAACAGTCCCTCTGACCCGTGTTCTTTTTTAGATGCATCTAGTGCATTTATGCAGCACTAGTTGTCCAGGCCTTCTGGACAGTTACCCCCTTCTGGAACGTCCTACATCTATCTGTGCTCTGACCCAAAATGTGTGACACTCTCAGATTTAATCTCATGTCCCAGTTCTGGTGCATCTCACTGTAGCCCCAAGCTCCAAAAGCAGATAACTGTGGCAGCTTGGGCTGCTGCCTAGAGCACAGTGGCAGATGTGGGACTGTAGGGGAGACGGGGCGACAGGTGGAATGAGGGGGTCTAGGTGAACCCAATGGGTAGCTGCAGGCCAGCTTACTTGTAGGCACAAAGAAGTGACATTGAAACTCACTCACTCAATGGCTCTAAAGTAGACCGAAGTGCTCCCTCATTATAAAAACTTACACACAGGGGCTGGCACGGTGGCGCAAGTGTTTAGGTGCGTGTGCTCCGCTGCGGCGGCCCGGGGTTCGCCGGTTCGGATCCCGGGCGCGCACCAACACACCGCTTAAGTCATGCTGTGGCGGTGTCCCATATAAAGTGGAGGAAGATGGGCACAGATGTTAGCCTAGGACCGGTCTTCCTCAGCAAAAAAGAGGAGGATTGGCATCAGATGTTAGCTCAGGGCTGGTCCTCCTCACAAAAAAATAAATAAATAGAATAAAATAAAATAAAAATAAAAATAAAAGCTTACACACAGGGAGGAGCTCTGTTACACATGTGGAAGGCACACGAGAAGGTGCCTCAGAAAGACGCGGTAACTGAAGAAGCAGGCCAGGCTTTATTTCACAGAATACAGCGCCTGACCAAGGGGCAGCCTCACAAAGGTTGGAGCTGGTGTGGAACACATTCTAAAAAGCAGCATGAGTGCTTGCAGAGAAGAAAACAATCCGCGAGACAGCGGGTTTGCGAGTGTAGCACCACGTACCTAGTTGTCAAATGAGCAACCCGCACAGACTTTCAGGATGAGTGTTTCTAGCTTTGGTTGCTTCAGCCGTGAAGGGCTCTGTTCTACCCCAGCGTTTCCTCTAAAGAGTAAGGTGTTGTGGAGACCCTCTTAGGAAGGATTTCTCTCAATCCTTAAAAATTTCAAAACCACATTAGATCAGTATTATAAAAGATGGGGTTTACCACAAAATGCCATGTGACTGAAGTTACTATTTTTTCCCTACCCTCACCAGCTGCCTCATAAAGAGCAGACAGGGGGCTGGCCCGTGGCTTAGCCGTTAAGTGCGCGCAAGCTCCGCTACTGGTGGCCCAGGGTTCAGATCCCGGGCGTGCACCGACGCACCGCTTGTCCAGCCATGCTGAGGCGGCATCCCACATACAGCAACTAGAAGGATGTGCAACTATGACATACAACTATCTACTGGGGCTTTGGGGAGAAACAGGGAAAAAAAAAGAGGAGGATTGGCAATAGATGTTAGCTCAGGGCCAGTCTTCCTCAGCAAAAAGAGGAGGATTGGCATGGATGTTAGCTCAGGGCTGATCTGAGCATGAGCTAAAAAAAAAAGAGCAGACAGGATGACAGACCACAAGGGGACAACATGGACTAACAACATTATAAGAATTAACCCCTGAATTATTTAATAGGTATATGTATTTCTATAAACTCTATTTATTCAGTGTAATTGACTGTACCCATTGTGTGTGATATGTTTGTCTCTCTAACCTTCACCTGTCATTCCTTTCCCATCCTTCCCTCTCCTCACCTTACCCTAAATGCTAATCCAAGGATTTATACAGTGGACATTCAATAAATGGTGACTAACTACCAAAATCATGATTCTAAGACCAATTACATCTCTAAATCTACAAATAATAGGAAAAAAATACAGTTCTACTTAAACAGAAATACATTAACTTTCATTAAATAACAGACCTAGAAACATGCTATTGGTGCATAACTGTGAAAGACTACTTCTACTCGTAGATGGAGAGAATGAAAGCAATACACAATGACTGGACACCTCTATAAGTTCTATATTTACTATTCATGGAAAGTAGTTAAAGATACCCCACTTTTCCTGCGGTCTAGGGATGAACACCGTTTGCAAACTTCCTGACCAGACGTGCCAATGGTCTTGATTCTGTTTTCTACTAATATCCTTAAAAACATTATAGGCTTATTATAGGCTTTTGGCAACAGCTCTTAATGACATATAGCTGGCAATAATCTTTGGCTTCACACAGGGCTCTCCTTGGAAAGACTAACACATAAACCTGGTCTTCTTTCCCCTGTCTTTTTCCATCATAATGCTTTGACTACTATAAGGCAACATTTAGCCTCTGTGCATCATCCTGCATAAGCACTTTGAGGGCTTGACAGACACCGACCGGCTCACCAAGTCTTTACAGATGGTCTTAGGGACGTCGGGTGAAGCAAATCATCCAAACAGAGTCTTTATATTTAAGCACCTCACAATGACTTAAGTTGAAAATCCCATCCTATCACAATCTCGAATACCTCGGTACTTTCACACTGTTAATAACTATTCAACACAGTGCCTAGTAGAATAAGCATCTAGCTTGCTGATTGAACAAAATGATGGACCTATAGTTCATGATTGGTAGTAAATGTGCATGAAATAACTAGGAATCCTGATGTGATCCAGCCACCCCTGTGAAACACAGGCCTATAGGCCACAGGATTTGTTGAGCAACTAATCTAAGAGCCCAGATATACTGATGGCATACTTATTTTGGCATGGCTGAAACATGCATATTTTGATAACACTCCCTGTATTTTGCCAGTATCAGCCATAAGGCCATCTCCCCTTGATTACATCGAAGGTTGAATTCATGCTATGGGCACAGTGCGACAAGTTTGTGCCAGGTGAGGTGAGCAGCAGGCAGCTGTGCTATCATCTTGTTTAATATCTTGGTGATGCAATTCTATGGTCTCTTTAGGAATTTAACACATATTTGGGCATATATTAAATTCAAATTGAGGAGATCTTCAAATTTCCACGGCATCCTATAAGTAAAAGATTATTTTCAACACGGTATAAGTATTCATTTTTCAAAAATACTAACATGTTAACTGTTTTCACGCTTCAGAACAGACTCTTGAGGTATAACTCAACTTCCAAAAACAGGAGGTGAGCTCTTCTTCACACCTCTACCAAAAAGGGGAAGGGGGGGCTGCGGGGAGGGAGGGAGAGAGAGGCTGAAAGCGAGAGAGAACGTGAGAGCTTTCTAAAAACACTTTATATAAATTTGCCTCTGTAACAACATAATAAGTACTACTAATAATTTCCTTGTTGTTTAAAAGGTTCATTTAACTCATTCAATATTTAATAATAAAAAGTTTTAAGGGTTACTAATTATCTTAATGTTACACACATACACACACACACTGCACAAAATACAGTCTTGATTCTCCTACCTTTTAGTATTGACCTTGAAAACAACCTTGCTAGTGTCTGCACTTCCACCTTGGATGCAGGACCCAGAGTTTAAACATGAATAATTTTAAGACTAGATATTCTAGTCATCTGAAGTCCCCTAGTCTAGTCATCTGAAGTCACCTTTACATGGCCTCTAAATCTTGATTCCAAAATCTAAAAATTTCCTCAACAAACAGGAATTTTAAAGGGAAGGAACCCTAACAACTGATTTGGGGTGAGGCAATCTCTTGATCAATGATCTTCGTTACCATCTGACAGGTGACGCCTCCACCGCCCTTTGAGCACTCTCTCTTGTGCCACCGAGGAGAAGAGATCAACCATGGCGCAGCAGTGAGTTGTGAGGGAACTTGATATTCTTTATTAACCCAACAAAAACCTTATAACCTGATCCTGCACCACAGCCGTAAATGCTGCCTGTGCAGCTGAGGCTTTCAGAGCGGTTCTCAGAAAAAGGGAGGACACCCTATCTGCTCAAGATCGGTTTACTCTGCAACTGAGAAAGGGCTCACTTTGAAATAAGTATACCCTGCTTGGGGGTTCAGAATTTATGCATCTGTACTCATGTCCATGACAATTTTACCGCATGTACAGGAAACAGAACAATTAAAGTGGCGCTCAGACAGGAGTCTAGCTTCTGAAAACCTAACATCTTCCCTAAATGATATAGAATATATTAAGATCTGGGCAGCCACATTTTACGTAAAAATTTAATAGGTTGTATGTTGTGAATTATGTACAGTTTTATGTTCACGGAAATCAACTGGTTATAGTCTGTTTCTTCCTGTTTGTACTTTAGGCTGAAAAGAATGGAGCAGTCTAGGAAGGCTGGGATTTGAATAAAAGATATTAGATCCTTCTGTTCCCAGGCTGAAACAGGGACTAGAATAACACATTTAAATACCTTAATGTTTTTAGCACAAAAAGCATTAATTTGATACTCTGCTTCCTTGAAATGCTTTATTACGGCCCCCAAGACTCTCAGGAGTAATTGCGGTCTTGAAGTTAACATACATTTATTGTTCTCCACTGCAAATTTCACTAGTATTTCAAAACAGCATGCCTGGCTCTGCTGTGGGGAAGGTGGGAATAGGAAACAGAACCAAGGGGAAAGCTGAGAAGTGTTTGAGTTTTGACATTTCCGACCAAGCTTATGGCTCCTTCAGGACCAGGCAGCATGAGCTCATGCACCACTGAAAATTATGATGACCAAGATGCTTAATAGAATGATTTTAATTAGACCTGCCGTTCACCTGTCACCTGGGCCTGGAACAAGGTCATCTGATTACCAATCCAATAAATAAGCCAAACTGTAACTACTTATACTCTGGAAAAAAGTGAGGCAGCCTGTCCACCTCTGACCTTCACCTGAGTCCTAATCCAAACAACCAAGAGCCCTGAGAGCCACAGGGACGCAGTGGCCAGCATGTCATGCATCCACACCTGGCAGGAGGGGTGGGGGGTAGTTCACAGATTAAAGCATCTTTTTTTTTTTTTGAGAGTGGAATTTGTGGAGTGGGAACGGAGGTAAGTTAGAAATTCTTCCAAGTAGCATATACCCCTTCTCAAACCTAAAGCCTGTATTTAATAAGCCACTAATTCTAGATCTCAATAGCAGGAAATGATAACGCTTTTCTTTTTCATTACCATATATGTAAAACTGTTTAAACAAAGAGGCACACTTGTCCAAATCCATAGAATGTACAATGCCAAGAATGAACCCTAATGTAAACTATGGACTCTGGGTGATCACGATGTGTCAATGTAGGTTCATCAACTGTAACAAACGCACCACTCTGGTGGGGATGTTGATAACTGGGGGGGCTCTGCATGTGTGGGGGCGGGAGGTATATGGGAAATCTCTGCACCTTCCCCTCAATTTTGCTGTGAACCCAAAACTCTTCTAAAAACAATAAAGGCTACTGGGAGAAAAAAGGCAGCAGCATTCTGCCATTCCCAAAACAGAACGTGAACATGACTGCTAATGGTTCTATGCATCTGCTAAAGTCCTGGAGAGTGACAGAGAAAGATCAACAACACACATCAAGCAGACAAGGCAGGAGGTCCTGGTGGTGGTTGGACGAGCATGGACATAGTGATCAACCACATGAGGGTCTGCATAAAGAGAGGACATGAGCCCCAAGACATTGAGCACCTGCAGAAGAAATAAATTATAACAGCCAATTATAATAGTAGTCAACTTAATCTACTGCAAAGCTTAATTTATAACTTGCCCTTCTAATTGATTAAGACCATCATAATAGCACTTCTTAGGTCAAAGTCTGGTCTGAAATGCAGTTAGCTGTCTCCATAAGTAGCTTATGAGCTACCTGGTGTTACGGATTTTTTTACTCATCTTTAAATCCCGTAGCACCAAACACAATAGTTATCAAACAAATGTTTGTTGAATTAACCGTTTTTTAATGATTTTTGGACTTCAAACACAGTTTTCTCCTCCTTGTTACTTACAATTGTTTCCACTTCATGCTCAAGGACCCACTCACCATATTAAATGAATAATGATCATCTGGCAGTTTTGATCAAAGAAATGAAAGATTAAGAGTATTAGCTCATTACAGTGCCTGTTCAGAGAAGCCCTAGTCTCAACCTTTGAGTCCACCTGGTAGCTATACTTTTCAGAGTAAATTAATACACGGACAGCCACATTTATCAGGTTACCACCTTTTGTAAGTAACAGCCACCACCTAAAAATCAAGTTTGCCCTTTATGGAGTTTGATAGGTGGTGTCCATGCAGCCAACACCTGCCACATCCACCTCTGCCGGCAGCTGCAACAGACGAGTGAGCGGGATCACACTGCCCGCAGGGCAGAGAGCCTAACACTGAGCTTGGAAAGGAGATCAAGACCAGAGTGAGCTAGATACACAACCACTTGGCTTAGGGCTGGTACCAGAGGGGAGTTTAGAACAAATAAAGTTCCAGCCCAGAAACTTGAGAACTAGAGGAGAGGTGCTCAGGAGCACATACTGAGGGCTCCAGCTTTTTGACAAAGGCTTTTACGTCTCATCTCATAAAAGTCCTGAAATACAATGGAGAAGGCGAGAAATGCCTATACCTTGCAATTACACTTCACAGCTGAAAATGGGAGTCATCAACCAAACTGAGCCTCAACTAAGAGAATGTGACAGAAGGAGAAGTTACTGTAGTGTCATAGCAAGCAAAGGTACAGTAAACACCCTCTCTCTTTCATTTTGCTACACAGACACAGATACATAGTATCTCATTAAATTGAACTCCTATAAGCTATAGATAGAATCTAAGTAGTGATACCTTTGGTGTTACAATTTTTTTTTAAGCAATGTAACAAAAATGACCTATCACCTGCTTAGAATAGGGTGACCCAGGTTCCAAGGCAAAGTGACAAGCGGATGCCAGGCCTTCGTTTGGGCTCCAGCACTATAAAGGTGATAAAAGCATGCACTGTGCCCAATGAAGTGACAGGGCATGGTTTTCTCTTTTTATCTCAGAGCCAACACCCAGAGTTGTACAAGATCCAGAACCAGATTCTGTGACCTGAGGTCCAAGGTGATAATAACGTACAGGTGGGGAAGCCTTCATGGTCCTCTGGGTTGCTGAGAAAATTCCACCCTTCCTCCAACAGCTCCCCCAGCCCTGGAGGGCTGGTTCTCTTCCCTCTCAGAGTATAGTGTGCTCACTGTTAAAGCTGTGGGGAAGGGAGGAAATGACTCAGGTGTGATGATCTGTGAGCAAATGAACAGGGAAGAACAGTGGGGACTCTTCAGGTGAGAGGAATCAAAAGATGGGTGTAACCGGGATCCTTGCCTCCACTTATCCAGATGGACAACTTCCCTGGTTCTGCTTTTTCTCCTCCGTGACCAACAATGAGGATTTCTAACGTTCCTTAAGCTTCAAAAACTATACTTTTAAGTTGAAAGCAAAAATATGAAACTATAACAATAGTAATCACACAGGAGCAGCAGCAAGTGTTGATTTAGCATGCACTGTTTATTCATCAGTAGCTGGGCTAAGTGCCTTCCATGCACCGGCTGATTTAATCCTCATTATAACTGAGAAATCAGTACCAGTATCCTGACCACCTGATGGGTGAGAAAACCAAGCTCAGAAAGGTCGACACAGTGCACCCAAGGTCACAAACCGAACAGGTACCAAGACGGGACCTGAGCCCAGCTGTCTCACTCCAGGGACTGCACACTCAACCACCCTGCTACACTCACCTACGTTGGAAACACCCATTTGGAAGCTTCACGTGGTTCTACTGAGCAATCAGGCCAGGCTGGGCTGGAGAAGAGAACACGGGCAAGAGATCTACTCCCAACACTGTGAGAACCTCACAGAGTTACCTTATCCCCTGACTCCAGTTTTCTGCTTGTAATTCAGGGATGTCACCATTGCCATCTGCCTCGCGAGATAGTCATGGAGACTGAATAAATGTTAAAGGTGGATAAGCATTTTGAAAGGTAGAAAAAAAAAAACTCCTATCTTAGTTTCTACCTGACTCCGATTAAGCCCCAAGCACCACTCATCACCTCTCCACTGAGGACACCATCCAGGCTCTGAGTTAGTCCTGCCTGGGAGTGTTCTTCTCCCATAAGCTCCTGGCTTCAGGGCCTCTCAGGATCTTCAGGATGGAGATGGAATAAAAACCGGCAGAGAAGAAAATTTTGGCTGATGTGTCCCTGCTTGACTTTATCATCCCTTCCCTTAAAGTCCTGTATTGGATTGTTTCCATGTATAAATCTATACAGAGTTTCTTTATACACCAACCCATTAAATTGTATGATAATTCACACTAATATTCATACACACTGAACATAAATATATGTAAACACAAACAAGATTGCGAGTTCTTGCAGGGTAAAGATTACGTCTCCAGTTTTTAATTTTCCCTACACCCAATGAAGTCCTTGGCACACAATGGCTACTGCTAATTTTACCTAGCAGTACGTAGGTTCATTTACGTACGTGAATTCATTTACGTACTGATTCATTTACCTACGTGAATCAGACTGCAGAAATAATGACAGCAGTTCTGATATACGCTATGAGGGAAATGGTACACATGGAGGTTTGGAGCAGAGGGCAAACGAGGAATAAAGAACGAACTCACTCATTGTCAGCACACCTCCCTCAGTAGCTTTGTCTTTGGGTGGAGTTGGGAGCTCAACTGAGGAAGGCTTGCCTTTGAAGTTGGGACTGTAATAATATCAGAGTTCTTCTTGAATGATTAGAACTGTGTGATCAGCCCAATCTGTCCTCATGCCCTAAAACAATATCAGCTGTTCACTGGAATATATTAAACATACAAGAAACGTGCAGCTACCACAAGCACGATCTCCTCTCAAGCAGTATCAAACATGCAAGAGCGACTCTTCGTCATACACTAGAAGTAGTTTTTCCTCTTACTCTTGTCTCCAAAAGCAAAACAAAACAGCAAATAACCCAACTGGGATGCAATTAATACAAGTGGAAGACTATAATCAGTTTTACTCTTTCTAAAGACAATGGATAGAAATTGATATAAAACAAATTTCAGACAAGCCTAACTATGTAAAATAATACCAATGAACAAGTCAACAACAAAACTATCCACTCCAACAGATGACCATTTTCAGTTTATCTAAAATCCTAACGAAATCTGTTCTAATTATTCTGTTACATCATAGATGATCTACTGCTATAGTAAAAGATAACAGAATCTAAAAAGCACTTCATCTCTGAAATGATGATTAAATATTATGAAAAGAAATTAAATTAAAAATTTGAATTTGTTCTTTACATTTGATCTGAACAATTTTAAGAGCTAAGACCTCTCTACCTACTTTTTGACATCAGACAATTCTCCAGGACATTCTTGACTTAACACATGTTTTATTTGAGCTATAAACCTCTAAGCAGAATTCTAAAATTGAAGGCATTAATTTTTAGTCAAAGTAAAAGATTTTTCAAAATTATTGAAAATATAGTTTAGACTGGTTTCTAAGAAGCTAGCTGCAGCCCATTAAGTCATATTAGTAAAAGCTCAAAAAAAAAAAAACCCAAATAGGGTTTTTTTCATTCAAAATGCTTAAAAGTTGAAGTTTTCCTAAGAAGCAATCAGAAGGCCATTGCTTCCTGGAAGGATAATGGTCTGGTGGGCCTGGGCAGTCAGCGTGGTAATGAGCTGGTTCTGTTGGACTGGCGCACTGATATTCTGAGCAGCAGCAAAGCAGCAGGCAGGGCCAGTTAGTTTAAGGAGGCATCGAGAGAGAGCCTGTGCCAGTTCTCTTTGTGCATTTTGGGACTGTTTATCAGCACATTATGAAGTTCAGGTCATTAGTAGAACAAAGAAAAATATATTAAACAATCCAACTACGAAGATTGCAGCGAACTAGTCACCCAATATAAATGCACTGGGCAATTAACCTAGATTTGCAGAGATGGCCTAACGCTTCTCCATGCTACAGTGAGGAGGCAGGCTATCAATCCTGACTGTGTCTGATGGGATCTGCAGGGCGCCTAAGCTCTTGAATAGTCACACAGACATGCTGAATGCAAGGGGAGCAATTTCCTGTCAAGTCCTCCAGTGAACGAAGGAGTGTAAAATAGACACAAATGTTGGCTTAATTCACTATAATGGTAATTAGGAAATAGCCATTTCCTATTTCCTCCAGATGCTATGTTAACTAAGGAAATAGACTTTTCCTAACTCTGGGGGCTAAGTTTTGATGCAGGTGGCGTTTCTCTTCTGCGTGCACACCCACTCACCAACGACAGGGGCAAAGGGGACCTTTCACACAGTCAGGGAGATGCTTCACTCCAGAGCAGGCACACGACTCGCATGGGGCTGCCAGTTCTAATGACAGCATGTTTCTAAGAGAGAAACCGGGAAATGACCTCACAGACATGGAGGGCCATCCCTCTACGCTGAGGGTCCTGTTCCCTCTGTGATGCCCCCATGAAGGCCTGCATCACGTTCCCTGTTTCACAACATAACCTCAACATTCACCTCAACACCTGGCACATGGCTGGCACTCAGATAATATTTGTGGACTGACCTAGCACCAGAATGAGAGCCTCCACGTTTACAGCTACACACTGCTCCAGTCTGTAAAAAAGGCAGAGTATTGTATTCAACAAAGGGAAGGGGAAGCGAATAACCACACAACCCAGAGCGTCTGGCCAACAATCACATGAATCAGCACTGACCTGGGTGGGTGAATAAGCTAGAAATGGTTTTATAAATGTGTGTGGGCAGCTGTGGGACCACCCCCTGTGAGTGTTATCACTTGGTTTGCAGGCTCCCAATTTGCATCATCCAGGCATATTTGTGATGTCACTTCCTAGATTTACCTGCGTTTTTTACTCATACAGTGTTCTTATACATGCTGCGGCTGGTTGGGCTAGCATTTCTCTGAACAGTGGTGCCCCACGCCCACTACTCCTCCCAGCCTGGCCTGTCCCTTCTCTCGGCAAATGAGTTTAAAGCCCAGCTTGGTAAAGAGTACCATGGGGGAAGTCCAAAGACCCCATAGTGACCCAGGCCCCATCCCTGCCCCCAGTAATCCAGGCTCCAATAAGAGAGATAAGACCTGTTTATACAGCACTCCAGCCAGGTGGAAAGTGAAGACTGTCAAAACATAACAGTTCAGCCAAACACACAGTGGAGGGTGGTGAGTAAAGAGAAGAAGAGTTAGAAAGAAATCACAGCAGCCTTTCTCTGAGCTAGTTCTGAAAGAATGGACAGAGACAGTGGGCCAGAGCCAAGAAAGAGCAGTTCAGGTGGAGGGAACCATTTGAACAGAGCTGGGCAAAGACTAAACAGAATAAAAATACATAATGTTGATGTGTGAGTAAATAAGCACTCCAATATACTACTGATGGACATATATATATATATATATATATAACTACATGTAACTTCTGAACAGGCAACTTAACTCCAGGAATTTATGCTAAGAAGGTAAATGGATAAGCAGGCAAGGTCACAGGTGTGAGCACAGCCCTGAGAGCACTGTTCACAAGTCACACAGTGCTGAGAGTGCTGTAGATCTAAACTGTGACCACATGGAACCTGGACGTATGTTTACATGTGCTGTTGAATGAAGAGAGCAAGTGACAAGGCTACATGTACTAAATACACACACACACACACATACAGGCAGAGAAGAAACTCCAGGAAAAAATAACTTGGAAAGTGGTTCTCTCTGAATAGAGTGGATATGGTATATTGTTCCTTCATTTTGTTCTCTGTTTCACATCATTAACATCTATTACTTTTGTAATGAAAAAGCAAATACGTTCTTAAAAGCAAAAGCTGATTAAATACCCTTCAAGGCCTCATACAATTCCATCCTTCTCTTTAAAGCCTTTTATGACCACCTAGGCCCTAGGTTGTAGCCATTTGAGTTTACTACATTATAAGATATTTATAGTCTCATATAGACATAACTGAACGTCCCAAATACAAAGCGCATGGAAAAAGTCCTGGAAAACAAGATGCTGATGTTTCTTTGCACTGTGCCTCTATCCTTCTCCTTATAGGAAGGATTTCTTACATTTGTAGATGAGGATGAATTCCAAATAAGCCAAGGATGTGGGAGGTTATCTTAGTTACCTTCAAATAACCACAGAGAAGGTCGTAGAAGAATCAGGAAACTCACCAAATAAATCACATTTACATAGTAAGCTAAATTTCACCAGGAAAATGTGGCATTTATACTCTGAAGACAGCAGTACCGGCCACGGGCTCACCGGTACCCTTGTACTTAACGCTCCTGAGCCCTCCATCAGTTTTCCAATACACTGTGATGCAGTCAAAAAACTCACTTCAATTTTAGACCCTGAATAAATAGAACAACAAATTCTCAGGCTTTAGAAATGGATACACTGCTACTATGTTCCTTTACTGAACTATCAACATAATCCCAAAAGGACTTCTATTTCTTTCCCAAGCAAGTCTTTCAAACTAGAAATTTTATATATATAAGTAAGAGCTCGTCACATGCAAATTATTATTTTTAAAGTAAACTGGGATGTCAATGATCAGAAACTAAGGAGACAACACAGTCATCCCTCGGTGGCTACAGGGGATTGGTTCCAGGCCCCTGCAGATACCAAAATCCATGGATGCTCAAGCCCCTTGTATCAAATGGCAGTTTTGCATATAACCTACGCACATCTTCCCATATACTTTAAATCACCTCTAGATTACTTATAATACCAGTACAATGTAAATTATATGTAAATAGTTGTTATACTAGATTGTTTAGGTAATAATGACAAGAAAAAAAAGTCTGCATATGTTCAGTACAGACGCAACCATCGCGGGCCTTTCCATCCGCAGCTGGTTGAATCTGCAGATGCGGAAGCCGGGGACATGGAGGGCAGACTGTATCACAGCTACGGTAAGTAATTCATTCTTTTCAAGAAGGCCCAGAACTTCCTGTTTTAATTTCCTTTTCATCTTTAAAGAAAATATGAACAAATACAGTGGGTTTGCTACCCTCCCTTCCTTTGTCTACACTGCAGCCTTGCTCTGCTCACAAGGCCAATCTGAACACTGCACTCTTTCTGAAGCACTGTTTCTTCCCTCCAGGAACAAGTCTATGCTTAGTAGATCAACATTCAGGAGGCTCCTGATCACGCTTTTGGAGGTGATGGACATGTCTATTACTCTGATTGTAGTGACGGTTTCACAGGCATCTGCAAACATCCCAGCTCGTCTGATTGTACACATTAAATATGTGAAGTGATTGTATATCAATTATACCACAACTAAATTGTTAAAAACATATAATAGTAATGGACTCTGAGGAGAGTATTATATTTTATATCTGTAATTGTCTGTTTTCCTGTGTATGTCTAGTTTTATTTTTTCTTTGGTTTAAGTCTCTTTTGCATTTGGGCTGCAAATTTTTCAAATTTGCATAATCTTTCAAATACATAATCTCCCCTTTATTTTGCTGAACTCAGATCACTATATTAAATTACAATAAATCTCTTAAAAAAAAACAAGAAGAAGTTTCCTGACCATCCACTGCCTAACGCTGCTCCTTTCCTGACTCTGCATCCCTCTCTGACATTGCATAGATCCAAAACTATGCTGTCTGCATCCCCCATCCCCTACATTCCTGCTGCCCTGATGCTTCTCCCGACAAAATCTCCTCCTCCAACTCCCCAGCTTCCTCTCTCCCCTCAGCTAACTTCTACTCCATTCTGAAGACCAGATCCATTGTCACCTCCTCCTTGGGAGAGGTCTCCATCCATGCTTCTCCCCATCTCAGGCCCTCCTTCCACCCCACCCGCCTAACTGCCGTCCTCTACATCCCCACAGTCCCCTGGTAAATACCTCAATCAGAATACTCATCCCATCCCCTGAAATGACCATTTATGTGTCTGTCTTCCTCAAGGGACAAAGTCCTGGAAGACAAAGACTATTTTCTTTTGTATCCTCAGTGCCTAGTACCATGCTTGGCACAAATAGTGCCAATGACAATAAAAGTGACCACTTCTATCTAAAGGAAGACAAAAAACCCCCACAATTTCATGTTAATAAGAACTATTCTGATAACTTATATCTCAATTGGTGTTATAACTGCACTGTCCTCTAATGACAAACTTTGGTTACTATACATACATTAAGCTTCATAAAAATTTTGACATAGGGTTCCTTTACTTTGATCTGCATGTGTTGCTATTGAAACGTCTATGGTATGTATATTTGGTGATGATGGTGCGTGTGGCTCTTCACAAATACTAAAAGCATTTAAATAAAAAGAGGAGAAAAAACATTTTGAAAATGGTATAACCCAAACCAGAATAACTGCTAATACAAACAGGCCCCTTCCCAAATGTAAGCGGGTCACAAGTAATGCTCCCCTCAAAGCGGCCGCAGCGACACTGTTTACTCTCCATCTGGGGCTTAAAAGCATTTTAGTTGATGAACAGGCCCTGAAGCAGAAACATCTAAACCCATGCTAATGCCCAGCAGAGCAGTAACTTCTTTTGATTAATTTACCAGCACTGAAAGCCCAAGAAAGAGATCAAACCGCGTCCTGTACTCAACAACTAAACCAGCGGCCGATGCCTCCGGGATGCTGTGTGTCAGGATGAAAGCTGGATGGGGTCGAACGAAAAAGCAACAAATATCTCACATTGATTAATGCTTACAGGAGTTTCCCTCTAAATGTCATAACATTTCATTCAATGGTCGAACCAAAGAGTTTATATAACATTTAAAACAGAAAAAAGTTCCAAAAGCTTAAGAAAATTCAGATGCGTAGCGAGGAGAAAAATCAGGTCAATTCTAAAGAAGCTTCAAAAGTTTGGCAGAACTCTGACCAGTTTGCCGAAAGATTGTCAACACGAAATAGCATGGGGAAAATCTCATCACCTCCTTTCAACAAAAAATAATTTTTCTACTATGAGTGAAATTTTCTTAAACTATTGAGCCCATTCGTAATGGTCAATACTATCTATATACACTGTTTTGAAAACACAAAGCTAAAACAAATATTGTACAAATGTATCTCTACTTAATTTTTTAAAAAATTGGAATATAAACAAAACTGACTCCCCAATCAGAATGAACTACAAATATGTTAGTAATTAACCCTCAAAGAGTTTCTGAATGATTAACTGAATCAATTTTTAAAAACACAATGAATTTGTTTGTAATAAAACAAAACTAATTTATATACTTGTAGAAAAATATCTGAACAAAGCTAGCTAAAAATGTCAGCTTACTGAAAAGTCGAAATTTGCTAATTTACATCCCCAAGGAACATTTCTTAGGTAATTCAATATTATTTCAAAATTTATTTCTGTGTTTTTGGGCTACTCACTACTACTCTTTCCTAATCTGCAAAATAGGGATGACGATCCGTGCCTTAGGATTTTAAGATTAAATGGAATAGTGTATATCAAGCACGTATCTTTCAACTCTACCATTTTCCATGCCTCCCCACACAGTCTCTACTCGTCTATGCTGGACAATCCGCAGAGCCGCACCTCCTCTGTTTGTACACCAATCTCACTGTATCACACGGGCTCCTTCACAAGCAGCCCTAAGGCAGAGACTGTTCCGCAAGAGTTCTCTGGTATGTGTAGGACATTGTGATACCCTTTACTACATCTGCCAAAAAATTTAGACTGAATCCCTTTATATTTTTAAACTCTTATGTGGAAAGACCACAAATATTTGGGAATGCAAAACTGAAAACTGACTCTTGTACTGACCTCCCCACAATTCTGTCCCTCTTAGGAAGATACATGAGCCCAGAGAGCATGGGCATATAGGCGAGTCTTCCTGCTCAAGCCCTCCGACTCTGCTGGGCTCTCACCCCTTATTACTACAAACGGATAAAAGAAATGGGCTGCAGATGAGGTGGATACAGGTTTCTCCTGATCTCTATTTCTGATTTCTTATGTGTGTACTGAAAATAAAAATTTCCTATTCTAAATCTTTTCAAAGATGGTGAATCCTCCCTTGTTAAAAAATTGAAAAACTCTTGGGTGAGATCAGGATATACAAGGAGGAAGGGTCTCATTCTACAGAGGAAGCAGAGGAACATGCAGAGAGTGGACAGGATCCTCTATGGGCCCGGGATTCCCCCCAAATGGAGCTAAACGCACCCTATCTAAAGGTTCTGGCCACAAGGGTATTTTGAAAGCACAGGCAGAAAAGCTGGAGATGACATCACAGTGTTTAAAGTATAATAAAATTAAGAAATACCTATGAATTATTCCACACTGATTTTGATGCTCGTTGTAGAAATAGGCTTTCACTTGAACCTGTTTACACAGTTCAGTCTTACATGCACTTCTCACTAAACACTCCTCAGCTAGAGTTGTCAGATTTTTAGCTATTGAGGGAACGCTTTGCTGCTATTGTCGTTGTTGAGGCATATGTGACGTCTGTTCAGGGGAGAGAATGTGCTGGGAAAGTTTCCTCTCAGGACCCAATCATCAGATCACCAACAGATGATCAGGAACATAACAGACTCAACCTGGGGTAATGTTTTCCTAACTAGAATGCAACTGCACAAATATTTGAACACCTAGAATATACAGAGTGACCTCAAATATTTTCCCACAAAAAGACACCATTACATGTACAAAAAGGACCATTAAAAGTCCTTCCAAGGGGGCCGGCCCGGTGGCGCAAGCGGTTAAGTGCGCGCGCTCCGCTGCGGCGGCCCGGGGTTCGCTGGTTCGGATCCCGGGCGCGCACCGACGCACTGCTTGGTAAGCCATGCTGTGGCGGCGTCCCATATAAAGTGGAGGAAGATAGGCACCGATGTTAGCCCAGGGCCGTCTTCCTCAGCAAAAAAGGAGGAGGATTGGTGGATGTTAGCTCAGGGCTGATCTCCTCACAAAAAAAAAAAAAAAAAAAAAAAAAGTCCTTCCAAGTTCAAATTCAAATTCTTTTAAGACCTTCACCCTAAGGAACTTTGTCTATGTGCTAGAGTGGCTCTTCTCCTTGCCCAAGTTAAATAACCAGTGCGATGCCCACGCCGTGTCCTTCAGCCTGCTTTAGGTTCATGTCGGTGTACTAATTCCTACAGACAGCCTGAAGGCTCTCAACAAGTCTCCCTGGTTATCACTGGAGTTTTTGTTTGTTTTTGGGTTTTTAGTGTTGAGTTGGCTTTATCATTAGTTCATTGAGAACGTCATTAAGCATGCCAATTTCAGCTGGAAAAATGATTACTATGAATTACATTATGTAGATTTTAAAGTCTTTTCTGAAAAGCATTATTTGCAATGGAGGGTTTCTTGGGTATTGCATAGCATTTTAACAAAGGCTCTCTGCAGAAAAATGAGAAGTCAGCCCCAAAAGATGTCCAGAGTATGGTGAAAATAACACAGGGCACAAACGCGGCAGGATTCAGCCAGCCTCATGCTTAGCTTTCTGTCAAACGCACACATTTCTTACACCAGTTCTCTTTTACTAAAATATCTTTTTTGCCACCAAAAAAAAAAATTTTGCATTCCTAGGAAATTGAACTAGAGGATTAAATTCAGGTATTTTTATTTGTTTGCTTAAAAACACTCATTTAAAACAAGAATAAGCCAATAAAAGTTCTACTAGCATTAGAAATTAACACTGGCACTTATTTCATTCATGCAATGTTCATTTCATTCGTTAATATCACCCTGTTTTTGTATCTTGGCTGAATTCATATTTAGTCTACATGTAAACACTACAGAGCATCCCCAGTCACCAGTAAAATTGCATGCTTGGTGACAGAGCAGGATATATAGTCCAGAGCATAGATGGACTTAGACCAAGCAAACGAAATATTCTGAGTCCTCACGAGATAATCCTGAAAATCATGCCCAATCAGATGCAAGCATCTCATGTCCAGTTTTTGGAACCAAAACAGGATATAAATAGAGTTAACTGTACAACCGACTTTAAATTCTAGGCTGGCTCCCCATCACTGAGCATGTCACTTCCCACTGACATCAATCGGCTTGCAGCATAATGCACATGGCTTGTCATATTAGCCTCAGGAAAACAAGCGGGAAAGTGAATTATATCCCATCAGCACTCCCACCTAATCCCTATAATTCCAAAGCCAAATCCAAACAGGTGGGTCCCTGCTGTAGTGTTCTCCTACATACTCCTCTCAATCATGTAACACAACCATAAAAATCACTGCAGTTTTCTCAAAAGGTGTTAATTTACCTCTTTCCCCCTCAGCTTTACTGAGAAATACCTGACATAGAACATTGTATAAGCTTAAGGTGTACAATGTGTTGATTTGAAAGACTTACATATTGCAAAATGATTGCCACCATAACAGCTAACACCTGCATCATGTCACTTAATTGCCATTTCTTTTTTGCGGAGACAACATTAAAGATCTACGCTTTTAGCAGCTTTCAAGTATATAATACAATATTATTACCTATAATCACTATGCTGCACATTAGATCCCCAGAACTTACTCATCTTCTAACTGCAAGTTTGAACTCTCTGACCAACATCTCCCCTTCTCCCCACCTCCCAGCCCCTGGTAACCACCATTCTACTCTGTTTCTATTAGTTTGGCTTTTTTAGATTCCACATATAAGTGAAATTATACAGTATTTGTCTTTCTCTGACTTAAAATTTTCCTTTTTTTATTTGCAGGACATGGAGACATGTCCTCTGAAAATATATCTAAGGTCCTTTCCTCTGAAGATGTAACCTGTGTCTAATTAGCAAAGATAAGAAAACTCCAGTATTTCTCTCTGGATGCATGCACTTGAATCGCACAGCATGCCTCGTAAGGAGCTTTTTATTACAAACATTGTCTGAGGCAGGTTACTCTTGCCACAGTGGCTTTTGAGATTTCTAACCAAGGTCACATAATACGGACATAGCGGAGCTAGAATAGATAGTGCCATCTTGAGTCTCAATCTATCTATCAGCCAATTACTTCTTAATTATTAATATCACTGATGTAACTAAATCTCACAATCTCAAAATATGGAACCACGTGTATGAAAATTAAGTTCTCCACTCCCCCATCTTAGTCCTTTTGAAAGGGCTAAGGAAAGTGCATTCTAAATGAAATGTGCAAAAACACGTACAGCTGCCATTTCCCAGTAGCATCTCTGACCCCATAAACCTGCATATTTGGGTAGTATGAACCTCACAGAGAGTGACATGCACACATAGGGGAGGGAGGAAAGAGCAAGCAAGAGGATGAAGGCAAGTACCACAATTTATTTCACTGGTGATGAAGCAGAAAAGAATGCAGAAAAAATACTCTACCTACAGTTTCAGGTTTAAACAAAATCTGCATTCATATTGGTTTATAAGCTGAGAAACTGGAAAGAATTGGGCAAACTGTTTAAGAAAATTCATACTTATGATAAACGGATTTCAGTCTCTTCCCTCTTACAGGATCAAGGCACATATTGCAAGATGTTAGTTTGTAAAAATTACTAAACCAGATCCACCATAGAAGATAATTAATGGCTTTAAATGATTCTACTATACTAAAAGACAGTATATATTTTTTCTTTCATAAGTAATAGATGTAGTCACAAGATTAACTTACATCCTACGGCATTTCAAAATACTTTCCTTATAACCTGAAACACTCTTTCCAAGGACATTCCATCAATGAATAAATCAACTGTTAACTGACAGTATGCATGTTCCTCAGAGGGCCTTCACCTCATTCATCAATATAGATTTTCATAACTAATTAGCATTCTTGCTAAGGTTAAGGAAAACTCAGCAACAGGTGAAGTGGATGAAATTGATCAACTTGTTGAAAGCTGTAGAACAAATCACTGCAGAACTCTTTCAATGGTGCTGCTTGACACTTCAAGACACATTTGTCTAATATTTCTTTAAGTTTTTCCAGTCCAACATATGCCAGAACCTGTTGCAACATCTACCATTACAAATGAAAAATGTGACTGTAAATTCCATATGAAAAGTGAAGCTATGTGCCCAGATTTTGTGACCACCCACAATGGGAGCAATTCATCTTACCTCCTCCACACCCTCAAGCTCATTCTTTGTGCTTCCTTCCCTGTGACCAGAGCATCCACCACTCTGCTGGAATTATGCAAGAATTTCTCCTTCATGATACCATCTCCCCTTTTATTAGTTTCCTAGGGTTGCCATAACTAAGTGCCATACACTGGCTGGCTTAAACAACAAAAATTTATTGTTTCAGTTCTGGAGGCTAGAAGTCCGAGATCAAGGGGTTGGCAAGTTCCTCCTGAGGGCTGTGCAGGAGAATTTGTTCCATGCCTCTCTCCTAGCTTCTGGTGGTTTGCTGGCAATCTTTGGCATTCTCCAGCTTGCAGAAGCATCATGCTGATCCCTGCCTTAATCTTCACATGGTGTTCTCCCTGTGTGCCTATCTGTGTCCAAATTTCCCCTTTATATAACGGCACCGGCCATATTGGATTAGGGCCTACCCTAATAACTTCATCTTAATTTAACTGATTACATCTGAAATGATCCTATTTCCAATTAAGGTCACATTCTGAGGTACTAGGGGTTAGGGCTTCAACATAAGAATTTTGGGGGGCACAATTCAACCCATAACACCCCTAAATCTTCCACCTCTTCAAAAGTCCTCCACCTCCCAAACTTGAACCTGGCTTCGCCAGGAAGGCCTGTGCTACATGAGCGCCCTCCACCCTCGTGTATACAACACATTTTCCCACGTTCCATATCCTTAAGATTGAAAGGGGCAGCGGAGGCCTTCTCTTAAACCTCCAGAGGCCGTTTCCAAACTACTGCTTCCCCAACCGTCTCTAAAATCCCTGGTTATGAGTTCCCAATGCATATCCCTCAGAACAAGTGATCCAAAGATCCACTACCAATAAAAAAAAGTGGGAGGATGCAAATAAGTCAAATACATCGGGAATCACGGTGCAATATATATCC
This sequence comes from Diceros bicornis minor, assembly GCF_020826845.1. Taxonomy (NCBI): domain Eukaryota; kingdom Metazoa; phylum Chordata; class Mammalia; order Perissodactyla; family Rhinocerotidae; genus Diceros; species Diceros bicornis. The sequence goes on along the minus strand of NC_080748.1, from coordinate 9,220,503 downwards.
CCCTTCTGAAAATTTAAAATAAACAATGCCAACAGATGAGGCTTTAATGGTGCGGAGGAGGAGGCAGAAAATACTGAGAAGCACAGAGCCTCAGTTTCTAATTGGCCTCTAACTTGTCATAACACTTTCTTGAGATGAAACACGTGTGTCCTCATTTGTTGCCTGCTTTAGACACATGGTCTTTGCTGACATTAACAATGCACTTCACATACGTACCTCATCTTATATACCTCATATGCACACTGAGGAATTTGTCTCTTAGGAATACCTGTAAGGAAAGTTGCTGAGATTTTCAACAATAAACATTTACATCCCCTGAAAATCTGCAGTGAAGATACAAGAAGGCGGCAGGCACCTGCCCTCAGACATCATGGACTCAGGCTCAGCCATCTCCAGAGCCTTGTCCAAGCCCACACATCTAACGGGGGCAGATCCAGCCTCAGAACACAATCCCCCAACGTCTGGCTCCACTGCCCACCCCGCACATGCTGTGACATCGAGCACTCATTTTGTAAAGGTTGCATTTTAGTTGAAGATTAATAATTCAACTTTCCTAAGCTTTTAAATTTAAGAACTAAAATTTTGCTTGAGTGTATGTTTCTGCTATTTTAGGGACACTTCTATTCTGAGTACTTTGCTCATTAACTGCTAATTACAATCAAGGGAAATAATCAATTCCAATATTTTAAGAAATGAAGCAGCAATCTGATTTCAACCTCGTGCATCATCAGCATCCTTAGAATGTTTGACTTACATCCAGTACTCATTAAAATGTCCATGATTTCCTAGAATTAGTTGATTTTTAAACTAATTTTTCAAAGGTCTTTCCTGTAAAACTAAAATATGAAAACTCATATAAGTGTAAGTGTTTTTTTTTTTAAATTTTATTTATTTATTTTTTCCCCCAAAGCCCCAGTAGATAGTTGTATGTCATAGCTGCACATCCTTCTAGCTGCTGTATGTGGGATGCAGCCTCAGCATGGCCAGAGAAGCGGTGCGTCGGTGCACGCCTGGGATCTGAACTCAGGCTGCCAGCAGCGGAATGCGCGCACTTAACCGCTAAGCCACGGGGCCGGCCCAAAGTGTAAGTGTTCTTAAAAATAGTTATTTTCTTATGTCGCTCTTAAAAGCTATACGTGCTTTTAAATGTCTAATTATTAAAATAGCTTTATTTACTACAGCTATATTCAAGAAAGGTGAATAAGTACAGTCTTATGAAAAGAAAGGCATACTTAAATGATTGCTTCCATTGTTTTGACCAAGGTGTGAGAGAGTCTCACATTTTTCAGCCTTTTGGAATAAAATGCTCAAGGTCTATACAACATAATTACTTGACGTTTCATATCAATCACTACTAACACATCAAGTTAGCTTAAAGACTAACCCAGTTGGACCTATACATCTATTTGTATATTAGAAACTCCTACAGCTGATGTCCCTTTAGCCTCTGCAACTCAGCAAACATGGAATTCATTATCTTTCCTGCCAACTCTGACTTGCTTCCTGTAACCTCTCCTGTGGGTATTAACAGTGACCACCCACTCCCCCAAGCCCCCATGGTGGAGCCATCTTCAACTTCTCCTTTTTCCTTCTTGGATCTTCATCCTGTTGATTTTGCCTCCCAAATTTCACTGAGGTTGATTTATTTCGACCTACCCCACTACCATAGTCTCAACTCAGACCTTCCTCATCTCTATTGTTATATTCCCAACCTCCCTAGTGTTATGTCAATTTCTACCAATGACTGCCTTCCAATCTCCTTATCTCTTAAACAATGATATTATGGAAACTAAAATAAACAGTGCTGTCATCCTCCTGCAAAGTAAATCATCTCTTCATTGAGGATGAGCAACATAGGTGGCCCCCAACGGTCAATCCATTGTAGTATATTGCAGGGTCCAACAGATACTTCCAAATATTGCTATTCTTTGGCATTTTAGTACACATTTCTTCTGTTCACTTGGATCCTGCATTTTACATTATTTTTTCCCAGTTGTTTTAGTGTGCGTTTTCCAAGCTGTATTTCATTTTATTTCCTGCCTATATTTTTAATCTCCTTAAGGTATAATTATAATATTTCTGTCTTTCCAGATTTTTGAAATCTCCTCTGATTCAGGATCATCTGCCAACTTCATTAACATGAATTTTATTTCTCCTTAAATAAAATGGGATACATCATATAAACCCCCATAACATCAAGCTACAAGGGGTAACCTTGCCATTTATGTTACATTTTATTTACTCTTTCCACTATTTTCCATCTGTGTGGCTCTTCTCCAAGTCAAGTTGAACTTATTTTGCAATGGAACTGGGTCAAAAATTACTGTAAAAAATAAGGTGAAAAAGAAAACCTCCTTCTACAATATATCAAGGCTGCTCTCACCTCTCAGTTCACCTAGCCATGGAGTAAGAAGTTCAAGTCCACAGGTTTCTCTCTTTAAACCTTTCTGCTCCTGTTTCTGTTTCAACGCAGTTTGACTGAGGGAGAAAAGAATTTCTTCTGCAAACAAGAGATAAGGTCAACAAGTTTCATTTAGGATCTAGAAGGGGTTAGGTGGGATACGTTGAAAGCCTCTGATGCGCGAGAAGCAGCTGCTCCCCATGCCTCCCTAACGGAATCACCAAGATGCCTTGGGACCTGTGTTGCAAGTGCCGTGGAGAGCTGGCACTCCAGTGTGTGCACTCTGACCAGGATGGGATCGTGCAGACATCTGACAGGAACGCTGGGACAATTTCCGGCCCCTCCTCAAATACATGATGTGATTCTCCTGCTCCAGAAGTTCAAGAGAAAAGGAAGAGCTTTGACTCACCAATTTCACATGCCAGTCTATGTTTCCATCCTGCCTCCTGCTTGTACTCACCAATGAGATAGCAGAAGTTTTACTTATGATGAGTCCAATTACCAGCTCAATAATTTACACTATTTTTAGACCTTGAAAGTTTTATTTTCATGTTTCTTTTCAAAAAAGAAACTAATATGCAGATATCCTGTGCTGAACAGCTATAACAGATGCAGCCTTATCTTGCCACCTCATTAGAAGAAACAAACAACTATAAATCTTGTATTACATCCAAAAGTTGTCAGCCTGAAATAGAAGCTGGCAAGGATCCAAGTGGCATGAGCCCTTGATTCCAGTCATTTTGCCTATAGTTCTTACATATGTAAATTGAGAAACTGTTAGCAGAAGCAAGCCAGCTGAAAACAGATGTGTTTAGGATACACAGACACATTCGAGAGGCCCTCCAGCACGGCCCCCTTCCCACCCTTCACCACAAATCCCTTTCTACTTCCTACTCTCTGCTCACTCTGCTTGCCTCCCCATCTCCCTCCGATCACAACACATTTTTATCATTTATTACTGGCCAAGTTCACATGCCCAGCTGTGGTGGTAGACCTCAGAATGAGAATACAGGATATAACAAAATTCCACAGCCCTACCACTTTCTTAAAGATTAAACCACAGCAACTATTAGAAAAAGAGGTGGGAGAGGAAGGGGCAGAGACAATAGAATCTAACAAGGCAAGAGGGCACATCACCCCTGCGGGCCAGAGTTGGCAGGCAGTGCCCCTCTGCTTGTGGTAGGAGGTCTCCAGGATGTGGGAATTTAAACCCCAGCCCACCGCTTACTCTAGGGGCACCTTGGACACCACTAGGCTTTGCTAGTGGATAAAATGGAAGTAACACTTCTGAAATCAGAGAGTTGATATAATGATTAAATGAACAAGCACGCCTAATGCTCTTGGTCCAGGGGAGGAGACAGTCTTCAGACTCAGCAAGTGGTATCATATTTACAAAAAGTGTCAGCTGGTCTCTGCACACAACAGTGACAGTTTATAGAAACAGGCACAGAGTCTGCTGTGGATTACTTTTAGAAGGGAGGCTCTTAGCTGCACACCAGGAGACCAATAGGTAAGTAATTCTTCCTGGTCAAACCAGAAAGTATTCTCTTAACTTGGGATTTTATAAAATAACCGAGAATTAGTTAGGGCCCAGGTGGGTACAGCAAAAACAAAACAAAACAAAACAAAAAACTGCACACAAACATAAGATGGAACACCTAAGTTTGAGTTCTGGCTCAAGCTTGAGTAATTCAGTTTACCTTTGTGAGGCCTCACAGTCAAACATGGGGTACAAAGACCTGCCCTCACTTGCTCACCTTCTATTCACTCTTCAAAATACTTCTGCCCCTTCCACACCATGGACATCACAAAGTCATTATCTCAGCACTGAAGTTATCTCTGTGACAGCTGATTCAGCACACCCCAAACACTGGACACCTCTCCCCACTCTGACTTGCTAGCTATCTCGTTTTCATTTGCTGGTTTGTCTTACTCTATAATTGCTGGTTGGATCTCCCCAGGGCTCTGCGTCAGACATGGCCACACAGTCTGCACTCTCATCCACTCCCACAATCACCTGCAGCCTCCACGTTGACAGTCATTTAGACCAGGAATTGAACACTACAGCCCATGACTCCAATCCAGGCCACTGCCCACTCCTGCAAATAAAGTTGTATTGGAACATGGCCACCTTCATTCGTTTACGTATTGTCCATGGCTGCTTCGGTGCCACACAGCAGAGTTTAGTGGCAGAGAGACCACAAAGCCTAGGATATTTACTATCTGACCCTTTACAGAGAATGTTTGCCAGCCCTTGCTGCAGACTGTGTCCCAGGTCGTGCTTGTATTTGCGTCTCCAGCTAATCACACTGACTTGTGTGTCCCACAGGCCGCTCTCCAAATGTCTGCAAGCGACCACTTCACCTACCATCATCTCACCCTCATGTCACACTCGGAATTCACGGAAACATGACCCACGCCTGGGAATATGGGGTTCATCCCAGAAGGAGAGTTCTTTTACCACATCCATTTGTGACAAAGTTAGGTCAGTCCTACCTCCTGCTCTCTAAACCTCTCCCCTGGCTCCACGCCCACTGCCTCTCCAGCCTTCTCCCGCGCCACCACCAGGTCCCCGCAGAGTGCTGCAGAGCCTCCCGTTTCCCTTTCCTCCTGACTCACCTTCTCTCACTCATCATTCCCCTGCTGTCAGTTATTTTTCTAATATAAAAATTTCCAACTCTTATTTCTCACTCAGTGTCCTCTAAGATATAGCCCCTGACTCTTCAGCTGCCTCTAAAATTGCTTCTCCCTTCATATCCTGCACTCTCGCCAGCCAGCAACCTGCATTAGGATTTCCAAGATGGAAGATCAGTACCCACCTTCTAGTAGGGGGAATGGAACCACGTAACCAAATAAATGAAATTACATTTTAGGTGTTGTGCTAGAATCTAAGTCAACCACCTTTTTTTGAGTCTCCCTTGACCATCAGATAGAACCGATAACTTGTTCCTTTCTGCCACCCTTGCACCTTGATCTTACCTCTATGAGGAAGCTTATCACAATGGGTCATGATTATTACTTACAGTCTGTCCCCTCTACTGGTCTGTGAGTTCCCTGAGGGTAAGAGCTGCTTTAAGCAACCTTGAAGCTCTACCACCTCACCCACTGCGAAGCGCACACTAGGCTCTCAATAAATGCCTGCTAAGGGCCGGCCCGGTGGTGCAAGTGGTCAAGTGCGTGCGCTCCGCTGCGGCGGCCCGGGGTTCACCGGTTCGGATCCCAGGCACGCACCAATGCACTGCTTGTTGGGCCATGCTGTGGCAGCGTCTCATATAAAGTGGACGAAGATGGGCACAGATGTTAGCCCAGGGCCAGTCTTTCTGAGCAAAAAAGAGGAGGATTGGTATCAGATGTTAGCTCAGGGCTGGTCTTTCTCACACAGACACAAAATAAATAAAAAATAAATGCCTGCTAAGACACTAAAGGCTTTGTAAACAGACTACACAAATATCAGTTGAAAAGAGATAAACCCATGCTACTTAATATTCTATGTTCAGTTTACTACCCACTTCTTGTCCTCCAGACATAAACTAGAGATGGGAAAAGCCCTTGGCTAAGAATTTGATCAAGTCCTTACAAATGGCCTTTCCAAGTGTTGTCTTAGCAATGGGCCTAGTTCCTATTCCCAGCTGGACACAGGGGCCTTTCCAAGCAGTACTAACTAGGAGGACAGAAACGGGGATGGGGATGGGGATGGATGGGGACAAGGTAATTAGGAAGATGATGCTTTATTTACACAGCAATTCACAACCAATGCTAACGTTTATCCAACCAAACTTATTTATTGAATGCATACCACATGCCAGGTATTATGTGGTGTTCATAGCAAGCTTTTCATGGTAAAGAGGACTAAAAGAAGAAATTTAATGTGAAGATAAAGTTAAAGGGTAACTTGATCTTGTTTGTACATTGGGAAAAGGTAATGTTACAAAAGAGGTGACCAGCTGTTCCTCATCTCCAATGAAGAAAAATCAAAAGGAAATGGGGTTAAGCTGTGCCATAAGGTACTGAAATTAGGTAGAAGAAATAATTTGTTGATATCAAAGAGTGTTAAATACTATTTGTGGTTTACAATTTTATTTTTAGGAGGTCCTTAAACAGTGTGAGAGGATTTGGGTAGTTCTATTTGAGGAAAGGAGATTGAACTGATAAATTCTCAAGCTACCTCTTTGGACCACCACTGATGTTTTTAAGTGGACCCATATATAAAATAGATTAAGTGATTCAATACTTGCAACTACTGTATATCATACCCTTTGGAAAAGCTATTAAAATTCAGCAAGTGAGACAGTTGACAAAGTTGAAGAACAGAGTAAATAGCTACTAAATTAGCATGAGTTAAAAAGCAAAAATTCCTAGTGGGAAGAATATAACTTTGGAGTCCTAGTGACCTAGGTTTTCAAACTCCTCTCACCATTTATGACCTATTTGGACTTGTGAAAAATGTATGATACACACAGAGTACACCATGAAAAATGAAACACATATGTGCATGTACATATAGATACATGAAAACAAAGTGTTACAAGGAAATAACAGTAGTTGTCTTAGAATGGTGACACCATTAGTGATTTCTGTTTCCTTTGTGTTTTTCAAATTCTACAATAAATATCTATTACTTTTACAGTTGGGGAGAGGGAGAAATTGCTTCCTTCCCCCAAAAAAATCTGCCTTAGTGTTTTTGGGCAATATAATCCTTCAAGCTATTCTTTATTATGCTATAAACTAACTGCTCTGTTAATCAAAACACCTGCTATTAGTCAGATTATTTCCTTGTTAGGCACTGAAGACTTCCCTGACACACATCTCCCACTGTCTATATTTCATCATAAAGGCATGTAAAATTGCTGTTTAACAGCTTATTATTCTTAGATCCTACCCATTCAATTTTCTCACACGTGAGGAAATTACACCACTGAGATATAAGAAAAACCCCAGCCAACTATAATAATTCTACATTTTGGATGGAAACAAAGGAAGAGCGGGAGTTTTGTACTACGTTTCCAATAAATTTTCAATAACTTCCAAATGTTTATGCTTTGCAGGTTTATTCACACCTGTGGAACAAATCAGCAATAATATAGGGTACAATATATTTTTTTCAGCCATAAGCTAGTTCTTTTACTGGGATAAATTATGTATTTTTCATAATTTTTATCCCTTTGAGACCTGACTGATTGATTCATAAAACACAGTGTCCATTCTGTTATCACTTAGTTTGTTAGACCAGCTCAGCTCACAGACAGGCTAAAATCCATTACAAAGGACACAATGAAAAAAAACATTTCAAGTAAAATATAATCCCATAGAAAATAAGAAAGTACTTCTTTAAATGATTCCTTCACATCAGTGAATAATCTTGGCCATGAACTACATATTAAAAATAAATTCAGGAGACACTTCATTTATTTATCTTAGGTATTAAAATTTAAATAATATCTAGAATTTCAGAACAACATCAAACAAACCTGGGAGATTATGGAGCCTACCCCTCTTATTTCATAAACAGGAAATAGAGGTCTGAAGTGTGAACAGTCTGCTCAAGGGACTGCAGCTGATTAGTGACAGAATCACTATGCAGCCACAACCCACATCTTCTGAGTTCTGGGACAGATGCTTTCCCATCATGCAGTGCTGCTCATCTCTGCAGTGCCGTCAGAAACAATAGCCTGCAAAGGACCACCAGTACTTCCAACTTCCAAACACTGTTTTTGGGGGGGAAGTTGCCTCCTTTCTCTAAACTCAATGATTGGAGAAGGGGCCCTCCTTTCTCCTCTTGGAAAAGCCCAGCTCTTTGGGTTGGGGAGAGAGAAGCTTGGTTCTATCCTGACATGAGCGAGATAGAGCAGTGTGTCTGACATGCACAACCACAGGAGGAAACACCAGCAATGCAGGGACATGTGGAGCACGGCATTGGGCAACTCTCAAGGATGCCAGGGTGCTGAGAGGCAACACATTGCCCACCTATGAAAAAAGTCTAGTTTTCTAGTTTTCATGTTGTCACCTTCAAATCAACCACTTCCATTTGAGAGCCTAAGCTTTTCACAACCTTCAGTATAACTGAAACCAAGTTCCAGATGTGAATGTTCGCAGGTTTTGTGGTATACTCGACTCTCCTTGGAGTAAAAAGAACAAGGTTGGTGCTGTGCACTGCAACAACGTATTTTCCCAGTTCTAAGTGACAGCTTTGCGTCAGTCATCTAACGCAACCCATTTCTTGTGTGTATGTGTTAGATTCTGTCATGCATCCCTCCACTGTTTTTTTTAACTTAAGAGAACATTATATTCTACTTTCTGTGAATTTGATTTACACCAACAGACATATTCCATTAACATCCGGGTGACCCTAAATATCTCGCCTTAGCTCTCAAGGACTCTGTATCTGTACCCAGAAAAATGAAAGTACAAGACTAGACAGGGTTTCCTCCAAACCAAAAGCATTCTGGGGCCAAAAAAATTTGGGAACAGGATGGGAAAAACCACAGGCACAAGAATTGAATTGGTCAACATTTTAATTATTATGGCTTTAATACCAATTTTGATTCCCTCCTTTAAACAATTATACAATAAAAATCCAAGAACTCCTCAAGTCCCACCTTACATAGTGAGCTTTTCCAGAATAAGTAAATTGGGCAGGGACTCTACATTTGGCCTTCATTATGGCATTTGTGTTATGTCTATTAAACATGCAAAACTGTAAAGTAAGAATATAGAACAAAATAAAGAAGCTCAAACCATAAAGAGAAATCAGCACTGTGTACTACTGTGAGTGTGAGAGATACTGCACCACTTGAGCCTACAAGCTCTAAGATAGGCAGAAGGTACCATATGAGCCCTCTTTCACATGTTTATTACACTTGAAACACCAGCAGGAAAAGCAGAACACCAGTATAATACTAGGTAGTCTTCACACACAGCTGAAACTTCCAAACCATTATTCTCTTTTGTTCTTCAAAACTAAAATCAATTTGATGGAGTTGAAGACAAATCGGTCTTAATCTAATTTTTGCTTTCCAATAAATTAAGTTAAATGTGAGCAAAAATAAGTCTGGGAGGTGCTGTATACTACATTCCCTTCTGACAGAATGCACCTTACCATATTAAAGACTCAGGACAAACAACCACCAAATTTAACAACGGTCCTTATTTATTTGTGCAGGGAAACACTTTCTTGCACGTTGCCATTAGCATTCTGAACAATTTTCCCTTAATTGCAATTTAAGAAATGTTAAATTGGATGAGTAACTAAGTCTCTTGTGGATCTTATATCCTATCACCATTTCTAGCTTTTTCAGCTTAACAAAGTCATCTAAAAGAAAATGGGAAAAACAAATCAAACAAAACAAGCCAAACAAGTAGGACAGGACCAACTTCATCCAAGCCTTGCTAGGGGAATAATTAATAATAATAATAATAATACCACCAAACTGAGAAGAAGATCCAGGTGTCACAAAACACTCCAAATAAATGAGAGAATAGTTGGACTCAGATCTGAATTGTGATGGTAAACTATCTACGTGTGATACACTGGACAAAGTGCTTAACCCTCAGGTAGATGGGCACCTTGGGCCTGCCCTGAAGGGCACTAATTAGGATTAAATGAGACAACACATGGAAGCACCTCCCACAGTGCCTGGTCTGGCCACACAGCAGGCATTCCACATGATTAGTTACATTCCTCCCCTCCCTAGTTCTCTGTAGGTCCAGGAGCTAAGAGGGCAGGGAGGGTGAGAGAATGGAACAGAAATCAAAGCAAGGTCATCTTGATTCTGTGTACAAGTAAATATGCTTAGTCTGTAGTCCTAAACCAGAAAAAGGAAATGCAGAAGAGCACATGTGGAACCAGAAGAAGCAATTCAAGGGCACAGTCATGTAAGGGTAATGCAATAAACCGACGGCAATCTTGTGCAAGGAAGGAGAGAGAAACACTTCTCTCAGGTTGGCACTGAGGACAGATGAATGCAACAGGAGCATGCATCTGACAGGGCTTGCAATGAAGTTACATTTGCACTCTGAAAAACAGAGGTCTCACTCTCCAAGGAGAACGCAATGGGAACTAACTTCACAACGTGCACACATCTCTACACACACATGTGCTAATTACAAATTTCCCCAACACTCACTGAGCGGACATAGTGAGGATGTCTCCCTAAAGCTCACAGTTGTGGAAACAGCACAAGATAGAAGATGAGCTGGAGGTGGTTCTGTTCACAGTGCAGTCGTGTGACCCCGGGCACAGCAGCCCCCTTCTCGGAGGCCCAGATGCCTCACCTGCATGGTTTTCAGAGGACCATCTGGAATGTCTGCTAGCTATAGTGTGATGCAATCCTGACCACTTAAAACGTCTATTTCTCTCTAGGGCAGAGACGTTTTATCTGCCCATCTCATGGATCAAATATTCTAAGTTATCCTGAAAAGTAATTTCACCTTTAAGCATTAGTGGCTTCAACTCCAGATGCGAGGCTCACTGTAGATAAAACAGTGGACAAGACACTGCTGCCACTTTTACCTCCATTATTAAACAGGTAATATTATCAGCCAGGTATCATGCTAGGCTATGGCCACGGATATGGCCACGAGGCAGATGCCCCTACTTCATACAGAAGAAAACGCATGATTCCAGGCAATTCCTTGATGAAGCCCTCACAGCTGGTAAGTGGTGCAGGCAAGGTTCAGAGCCAGGAGTGCTTCCCTTCAAGACCTGTTCCCTTTGCTGCTACAAAGTTCGTTCACACCAGGAGCTTAGATATTGTTAAAATCTAAACAATAATAAATTATTAATAGATAATTAATAATCTATTAATCTATAATAATAATTAATAGATAATTAATAATTAATAGATAATCAATAATACATTATATTATTCCAAATTTTGACATTTGATAAAGACTATAAAAACCGGTTTCAGTTTTACATAAATCTGGCATGTTTGACAGACGAGCCAGTGTGTGAGTTGAGAGCAGACAGGGACCTTGCAGATGATCTAGCCTTCACCACACCCTGGAGCCCGAGAACTTTGATGTCTGGGGAGCCACACTCGACAAGTGGGCAAGGCCATGTACTACACACCACGGGTGGGCCGCAACGCCGGGACCAGAGCATAGAGGCCTCAACTCCAGATTCAGGTTCTGGCCAATTTAAGATTTCCATCTGGGATCCTTTCCCATACACAGACTTTGCAGAGTTAATGTTCTGTCCATAACTGGGGCAAATCAGTAGGAAATTACAAAGGGGAGCATATTGCCAGTGCTTTGTCATACTTGAGGAAATGAAAGGATTTAAGCATATCTGGCTTGAATAAATATTTTCTCTATAAAAGTTAATCTACAATTACATTTAATGTGAAATATTATATAGAAAAACATCCCACGTGTTTTTGTTGCTGGAGGATACTTTATAGTTTGTGTTTTATTACTGGTCCCTCACTTAAGTCTGAAAAATTCCCTCTGGGGAAGTTTATTCCGGGTAGTGGCTGACTTTAGCCATGAGCATTTCCAGTCATCCAGGACACAGGTTCTCACGTTGTCCAAACGCCTGCACTATTTGCTTTTCACTATCGCAAATACAGCTCTACCATGTGGTGGCTCCTTCAGCCTCAAGAGAGAATACAAATAGCAACAGTGACAAAATCACTTCCCTGATTGTCCACAGCATTTTGTGGTAACTAATGTTTCATGAAACCAAACACAACCAAAAAAGCTCTAAACTTCTTCCTGTAATGTTCCAATACAGTAAATAATATTTCTCACACTACCAAAGTTTGTCATGTAAGTGTTAAGCTTGAATGTGTTTCAAGTTTCATGGTATATCTTGAAAATTCAGGTGACCTTTACATTCTCCATCATACCATAGTTGGGTTAATTTACATATAAATGCTTCTCTCTCAGACCTGAGGGAAAAAATGTACCCCAGAATGTGCCAGATTTTCTCTGTGGCTTTGCTTACCCCAGTTCTACATTACACATATGCATGTACCCCAGCTGGAGAAGGATGGGAAGATGATACTAAAGATACCAGGTACTACAGTGAAATCAAGACAAAGAGGGTTAAAATGTACACATACAGGTATCCATCCACCCCCTCCCCACCTCGGCGCCATTCTTAACTACTTTCCTACGGAGCCCCGCAGCATTCCTGCCTTGTTGCTGGATATTTCCTCCACATCCTTGGAAATTTAGCCTTCTTCTCATGAAAAGGACTTCTCAGAATTGATCAAATAATTCCTATGTCCTTTCAAGTCAACCATGGCAGGCTGAATAATAGCCTCCCAAATATGTCCACATCCTAATCCCTGGAACCTGAAAATGTTACCCTATATGGATGGGAAATAGGAACTTTATGGATATAATGAAATTAAGGATTTGAAGATGGAGAGATTATCTGGGATCATCCTGGTGGGCTATAAATGTAATCACAAATGTCCAGAGAGGATGATTTTATTACAGAGGAGGAGTAGGCCATGTGATGACAGAAGCAGAGACTGAAGTGATGCATTTTGAAGATGGAAGAAGGGAGTGGGCCACAAGCCAAGGAATTTATTATTTAAAGAAATCCTTTAGAATTCAGCATCCATCAGAAGCTGGAAAAGGCAAGGAAATGGATTCTCCCCTGGAGCCTCCAGAACTGTAAGAGAATAAATTTGTGTTGTTTTAAGCTACTAAGTTTGTGGCAATTTGTTACACGGCAAGAAGAAACTATTCCACCCACCTTCCAGGTCTCACCCTGCCCTTCGCCCAGCCCCAGCCCCACCACGCTCTGTACATTTAGTGACAGCAACACTTGCTGCAGTCTACTGGTCCTGTCTACCTTCTCAACACAAGTGTACTTCTGTTCATGTACAACAAAACATTACAATCTGTTTTACACAAATCATAAAATTATTCTCTTTGGAAAATAATTCTCATTAAAGGATTTCTTCAAATAATAAACACCATTGATGCATTTGAAATAAATAGGTCCAAAATACTTTACCTTAGTTTTATATTAAGTGTGTTACTATCTATACACCAAAGGTAACATATATTTAGCAATAGTGAGTATTTGCTTGTCAAGTTACTTATCCTTTCTGAGCTTCAGGTGTTTTTTTTTTGTTTTTTTTTTTACCAGAAAAATGGTGTTGCCATGCACATGAAATAAACAACACATATAAAACTCCTATCATAATTCCTGGTACATAATGAGTGCTCAATATGTGCTGGTATCAGTGTCATTGCCACAGCATGGAACATCTAGCCATAAGGTCATCAGATTGATGTTTGTGGTCCTCGTGGAGATGTGACTTAAAAGCCACAAGACTGACCTGTAAGCCAGAAAAGAAATCAGTCTGATTTCTTCCTAGTTTTACCACATGTGGAGTTGTGCCCATTTCCCACTTTGGCTAGAAACTTTTGTGTCACCAGAAACAAGAGAGTCATTTACAATGCAGAAACTGAAATAGGAATGTGGAACTGTCATTATGTGAACATCAGGAACAAAACCAGGGTGAGGTAAGCAATAGCAGGAGACAAAGAGAAAGTGAGGCTGGCAGCAGTGTCCAGCAGTTAACTGAGCAAAGGCAACGTTCCAGTAATAAACCCAGAAAAGCATTCAGCAAAGCAGGTAGGAGTGTCCACAGCTAGGGCAGGCTAGAGTGCCAGCGTCTGGTCCCCAGGCTGGTCTACCCGGATCTGTCTGCGAGTCATGCCCCGTAGCCTGGTTACCTCAATGCAACACACGATTTTCCACCCACAGCACGAAATAACAAGAGCTCCGAGAATACCCGGCTCACTTGCTCCTCCACACTTGCATCCATGGGAGAGAAAGTTCTCTGCTGTTCTTGCTGCTTGTCTTCGGTCCCTTGGGTCTGGGAATGCTCACCTCAGAGGGTCAGAGGGTAGTCAGCACAGACTGAATCTTCTGTCTGAAAAGGACCTTAGATCCAATCCTGATCAACTGTCACCCTTCCTAACCTTAGTCTGCAAGATCAGCATGAAGCTCCTCACTCAGACTTTGCCCCAAACCTCTGGGTCCATCCCCATTGATAAGTGACGAGGCTCGTGGAATGACTTACCTAGACATGTGTCCACAGAGGACAAGAAGTAGAGAGCAAAACAGTTAAGAAAAACTGGAGGTGTTAAGGGAAAGCTTTCTTCATGCCAGGCTGTTTTTGTCCCTGAGCTTTCTCCTGTCGGCGGAGGAGGATGTTTCTCCAGGTGAACAATGGCCTTCAAAGAGGCGCCATAGCAGAGAAGCCAGCCCTTATCACAGCTTCCGCAGAGTGCTCATTTACACGCTGCTCAGCCTGACAGATGACGGACTCGGACGGCAGTGGATATGCCTATCTGGGTACACATTTAATCTCCAGTTCCTAGCACAAGGCCTGCTGCATAATAAGTACCTCAATCACTCGTTCATTCTCAGAACACATATTTATCTAAGACACCTGGAAATGGACAGTCAATGGTTTCCTGGGCTTGGTATAGGATGAAATTAATCTGGACTTTATACTGATTGTCCTCACCTGACTGTCCACACTCTGTGGACCCAACCTCCAGTCATCCGTCCTCTGATACCATAAGACATGGTCTGGTTTTCCTCCTCTTAACATAAAATACTCCTACCAAAAGGGAAATAAATAACAACCATTTGTTTCTCTTCCCTACTCCCAGGAAATGACCTGAGGACTAGACAGCAACCCGTCTATGTTACGGAACCATAAGAAGCCAATGTGAATTTTTAAAACGGAGAAATAACGACATATGAGGCCATTACAGGTTTTTGAAAGCAGTTAGTATATAATATGTGCTGAGCTCTTAAGGGAGTAATAACTCATCAAGGAGATAAAACTTACAAGTTTTTACAACTTATATGGCCCTGAGCTGTAACTTTGTGCCCCTAAGACTCTCATTCACAAGTCAACACTGGGAAACAGAAGAGTTGCCCTAGGTTCTCTGTTCAGCCTCGCTACCTGTTCACTCCTTCTCTAATGGACCTCATCCACACGTCACATTTCTACAGTTCATATAGCAACAGAAGTAAATCTATCCCCTGGCTAGATCTTTCTCTCTGATGCTTGGTATTTATTCCCAATTACCTTCTGGAAATGCCTGAAAATTGTTCCAGACACTCTCAAATGCAACATGACTGTATTAGTTTTCTATTGCTGCATAACAAATCATTGCAAACTTAGAAGCTTAAAACAGAACCCATTTATTAGCTCTACAACAGCAGAGTAGGTCAGAAGTCCAGGTCCAGCATGACTGGGTTCTCTGCTCAGGGTTTCCTAAGGCTAAAATCAAGACATTGGCCAGGCTGGGTTCTCATCTGGAGCTCAGGATCCTCTTTCAAGCTCAGGTGGCTGTGGCAACTTCAGTTCCTTGCAGTTGTAGGACTGAGATCCTCATTTCCACACTGGCTGCATTCGGGGGCCACCCCAGCTCCTAGATGCCATCTACATTCCTTGCCATGTGGTTCTCTGCATCTTCAAATCAGCAACAGCCCATCAAATCCTACTTATATTTTAAATCTCTCTGACTCCCCCTATCTGTGATTTCTAGACTCAGATGTAAAGGGCTCACATGATAGATCGGGCTGCTCAAACAATCTCTCTTTCTAAAGTCAACTGTGCCTTAAAACATAACCTAATTGTGGAAGTAAAACCCATCATATTCCCAGTCTCAGGGATTATGCAGGAGGTGTCCATAGGAGGGTAGGGAATCCTGGGGCCATCTTGGAATGCTGCCCAGCACAAAGACTACACACAAACTCATTTCTCTCACACTTCACTCATCCCAAACAACAATCACTACAGCCTCTGTGGAAATGGCGAAAATTCTCCAGCTACACAGACCCTCCAACTGAAGTTAGAAACAAAAACCTAACAAATTCCAGCTAGATGTTGTTTAAAAGGAATATAGAAAAGTCAAAAGTAAAAGGATTGATTCAGATGTGCCAGGCAGGTGCTAACTAAAAGAAATTCATTATAGCTAAATTAACATCAGATATAAGACTGCAAAGCAAAAAGCACTGCTAAAGCCAAAGTTATTTAATTAGCAAGTGGTGAAATATAAAATTGGAACAAGGAGATAAGCCATTTCACACTTGCAAGGTTGGTAAGATTAAAATATATTAAAAATATAAGTCTTGGCAAGGATGTAGATTTGGGGAAATTTTTATAAACTGCTGACAATTCACTTAAGAATATAATCTTGCATTATTTAGTGAGGTTGAAAATGCACATTCCCCACTACCAAGCAATTCTACTTCCAGATATTATACCCTAGAAAAATATTTGCGCATGTGCACAAGGAGACATTTACTATTTCCCCAGCTACATTGTACGTTCTAGTAAAACTCTGACAACAAGCCAAATGTCTATTGACAGGAGAATAATAAAATAAGTTGTGGCAATATTCATATAATAGAACTTTATGCAGCAGTGAGAATGAATACACTACAGCTACATGAATTAATATGGATTAAACTCAAAAAACCTTGAACAAAACAGGCCATATTGCAATCTAAGTCCATTTACTCCACATTCAAATACATGTATAGGAAAGCAATATGAGTCATAGACAGGTAGAAACTATGAAGGAAAGCAAGTGAATGATAAAACAAAATTAATGAGAGTAGTCACATCTGTGGGATAGAAAGTGTGATGTGATCTTAGGAACAGAAGGGTCTTCAACAACATCGGTAAGGTTCTGTTTCTTGGCTGGGGAGTGAAAAAGAAGTATTTATTTATTGTGGCTCTTATATGTTATATGCATTTTTGGTACATACAGACAAAAGTCAAAATAGATAACTAACAAATGCAAAGCAATAAATTAGTGCCGAGTGTGTGTTGCTAATAATAAATGCTGGAAAAGCATAGAAGAAGTCCATTCCATCTGGCATGAGCAGAAAGGGTCTCAAGGAAGAGAAGAATTATTGCAGGAACAAATGCTCAGAGGTATGAACGTACACAGCACGTGCAGGTTACAGTAAAGACACCAGTCTCATTGGTTAGAAAGTCTGTCTAAATGGAGAGGGGAATGCAAGGCTGAGGCTAATAACAGAGTGCCTCTAACCCCAATGAAACACAGACACCAGCCTATAGAAAATGGGCACTCCCCTGACGAGCTTGGTCAGAGGGGCTCTAGGACCAAACTGTACTTTAGTAAGGCTCTTAGATGGCAACGTTGAGGGAGGCCTGGGAAGCCAAAGGGTCTAGCCACTGCCATCGGGAAGGAAGAGGACAATTAACTGAGGAGGCCACTCAGGAACAAGGAGAGCACTGAAAGGGGGTTCAGAGCACATGGCTCCCACAGTGAGACACCACTTCACACCCACTGGGATGGCTATAAAGAAAAAGTCACATAACATACTGTGTCACATAATAACAACTGTTGGCATGGATGTGCGGAAACTGGAACACTTGTACACTGTTAGTGGGAATGTAAAATGGTGCAGCCACTGCAGAAAACAGTCTGATAGTTCTTCAAAAAGTTAAGCACACAGTTACCAGTGACCCAGCATACACTCAGCATACACCTAGGTATAAGCTCAAGAGAAATGAAAACATATGTCCACACAAAACTTGTACATGGTTGTTTACAGTAGCATTATTGATCATAGACAAAAGGTAGAAACAACCGCTATCTATCAACTGATGACTGGATCAACAAAATGGGGTATACCCAGACAATGGAATATTATTCTGCCATACCACGGAATGAACACTGCCACATGCTATGACGTGGTAAACCTTGAAAACACTACACTAAGTGAAAGAAGCCAGTAACAAAAGACCACAAGTTATATGATTCTATTTACATGAAATGTCTAGAATAGTTAAATCTGTAGAGACAGAAAGTAGATTAGCGGCTGTTTAGGGCTGGGAGATGGGGCTGTTCAAGTGTATGTTTCGAGCAGATGAAAATGTTTTAAAATTGACTATGATGATGGTTGAACATATCTGCGAATATATTACAAACTGAATAGTTCACCTAAATGGCTGAATTGTTTGGTATATAAATTGTATCTCAATAAACTTTTATTTAAAGAAAAAAAAAAGTTCCCATGGTTTGGGTCAGTCAGAGCTGGGGCTCCTACGCCCAATTCTGGCCCAGGGTCCAGCCCGTGACATGGTGTCAACTTGCCTCCAGAGGGCTGCAATGAGGGTTCGGCAAGAGAAGGTGCATAAAGTTCTTAGCAGAGGCTTAGCACAGTTTGCTGAAGTCTGAATGAATAGAAAAAAAAGACTTAAAAGAAACAATCAACAAGAAGCAAGAACGGCTAATGGGGAAGGGTCAATGGGGATAGGAAGAAGGAGAAATATGCAAGATTCTGAGAAGTCACACCGAGTGACTAGGGAATGAGACTGTCATCAGCAACATCTCAAAATTACAACAGCTAAGATTCAGTGAGGTGGCAAACATTCTTGAAACACTTGCCTGGGAATAATTTCTATCTACCTACTTATCAGTTTTTTCAATTTAACAGGCAACGTTCACCTCAACTTCAGAGCTGCTAGGCCAGCTCCTCTCACTAACCATCCACATAGACCCAGGCAGGCTACAGCACCATAGAAAAACTCATTCCCTAGGTTGGAGAGAGTCAATCATGCCAAAGCAACAGTTAATCTGATTTTCCTTCTCCTTTGAATCTACTAATTAAAATGGGCAATCCCCGAAAGAGAATGAGCAGCTGCCCAACTAGCACAGGGTTGTGATGCTGTGGAATGGTTTTATTTTGGAAGAAATAAAGTGGGAAGATATTCTAAATTAAAACCATGAAATCTTTCTCTGGCACGGAGTTGGAATCATGGACTCTAAGGGCTTAGCTGAGGAAGCCCAGGGTAAAAAGCATTCACAGACACTGACCTACGAGCTTTTCACACAAGTACTAATTCAAGGGGGCAGAACAAGGCAAAAGTCTTCTAAAACCCTGAAATACACAGAAAATCTCACTGGGTGTCCATGTGCATGCATGTGTGTTTTTACATGTGAACAAAGGCCATTCCCTTTCACTCCCTCTGCTGTTTTGCACCAACTTTACCTGTGTGTTCATTCATTCATTCATTCAGTCAGTCAGTCAGTTAGTTCTAATCAATGCCAAAAGCTAGTTACAACAGAATAAACACTCCCAAACTTCATTTGTCACTAAATAAAACAGTACATATTTGTAAGCCTTTACTTCTAACCAACTTCTAAAAACTCAATTTAAAACAATTTGCTGGTGTTTTAGTCTTTCATTGTTACTCTTGGCTCAAAAAACCTGTTTTTCTTTCCCTGATTCACATTCCATCTCAGGAGGCAGGGCCTATGTATTGGTGTTCTTGGTGGATGGTTCCTAGATTATTGCTGGTTCCTTAGCATTCTCTTTATTTTTTTTTAGCACATATTGATTTTTGTAGCTCATTGGGCAAAAAATCCATATTCCTCTAGGCACAATAGATTGGCAGCAAAATAATAGCAAATAGGCTCTCAGCTTTGTATACCAGCTAGCAGCCATCATCACAAAAGTGATACACAGGTATGAAAGAACCAAGAGATTCAGAAAAACAGGTCAATAAAAAGGAAACAAATGTCAAAAAATGAATAATAAATGAAAAACTCTACTTATTTATATGTCGGGTCATTTAAATTTTTTCTGACCCTGAGTCTCTGAGATTCAAATGTTCCTTAATAAATTTTATAATGCAAGAATGCCTCCAACTCAAGAAATTACACAAATGCACTTTGAAATAGTTGCTGTACTTCATCGCTATGAGAAAAAAGTGATCTCTCCAACTTTCCTAATATCACTAACCTGCTCTAAAAAATAGCACACCACTACACAAATTAAAATCCAATGACCTACAGTCAATCAGTCCCAACATTGAGGGAATAAAGTACCGGGATACATGCGACATAATTTAGGAATAGGCAACATGCACCATGCCCGAGAGCCCTCCTGCTATCTGTTCCATCTAACCCCCAGGTACTTACATACAGTATTGTTTCCTTTTCCTTGTTAGCCTGGACTTTTATGCACTATCATAAAAAATATATATTACATGTAGTAAGAGGAAGGAAATTAAAACACTAAAGATAAGCAAGCTTAATTTCAATTAATCTCAATTCTTAAATCCAACTTGTGTGCATCAGGCACTTGCCACACCATAAAGAACTGTAAATCGAGCCCATGCTGTAAAACTAGGATCAATTATACAAAGAGTAGTGTTCAGATTAGGGTTTATCTCTCAAAAAAGAAGCATATCCAACAAAAGATAGTCATTCATTGTATAGAGTCAGTGAAATTATGGGAAATTTATTTTATTTTTTTGTTTAGTTTTCCCTCAGAATTTTCTTCATTAAATATCTGATTAGAACTATTATATACATTTTCATTCAATCTTTGGATACTTTTGGAAAAGAAGAGTTCAACAAAGTAAAAGGAGTTCATTAAAATAGTAAAAGGTACCACTATTTGTCAAGTTTCATAGTTTTATGATCTAGGGCAAGTGACTCTATCTCCCCAAGCTTTGGTTTGTCTGATGGTGGAGGAGGAAGTATCTACCTTGGAAGGACACTTCCAGCATCATATGAAATAATGCCTGAAAAGTGCTCAATAGAGGGCCTATTCTCAGCATTCAATAGCTATCATTATGAACAAAATACTGAATCTTTGATCCTTTTCTTGACAATTCCTTCTTCTTCACTCTTACCTTTCATACTTGACTACAAAGTCCTCTCCATTTTATATCTAGACTTCCCTCAAATCTGTTTATTTGTCTTCACCTTCTTAATCCAAGCTACTCTGCCTGATTTACTATAGATGAATGAATGAATGAGATGAAGGAATGAAAGAGTGGTCATTCTTTCAGTCAGTCAGTCTCTGGAAATGCTGCCAGCAGTTGGATACACACATTAAGTGAAAGCTTATAGGTGAAAGTAGCATGTACAGGGCAATGACAACTAAAGACATCTTTCTTTCCAGAAACTATAGACCCAACTCCATTCTACCAAGTTGTGCATGACATGGCATGTTCAACCCAAATGTGGAGACACATTTGAAAGGAAAAAAACCGAACAATCAATTCATGTTTTACATACTGAACATCCACATAATTTATAATGTACAACATCACTCTGTTTCTTCTTTCACAATTTATAATCACCTTATTTGCTTTTTTCTTTTTCATGTTAGATTTGCATCCTTGTCCTCAGTACCTGCACAAGCCAGAGCTATGTCTGACTGTGTGGTTCATCACCATAGTTCCAGTGCCTAGAATGATGTTTAAATACATGAAAAGAGCTAAATAAATATTTTTCAAATTGATCTCCCCTCCTTTAAAGCACACACCATCAGTTAGAGAGATCTTTGAAAAATATAAATCTGGCCAAGACCACTCAATGAGGAATAGACAGCTTCTTCAACAAACGGTGCTGGGACAACTGGATCGCCATGTGCAAAAGAATGAAATTGGACCCTTACCTCACACCATACACAAAAATTAACTCAAAATGGATCATAGATCCAAATAAGAGCTAAACTCTTAGAAGACAATATAGGAGTAAATCTTCATGAACTTGGATCAGGCAGTGGCTTCTTAGAAATGACACCAAAAGCATAAGCAACAAAAGAAAAAGTGGACAAATTGGGCTTCGTTAAATTTAGAAACTTTTGTGCTTCAAACAGTGCCATCAAGAGAGTGAAAAGACAACCCACAGAATGGGAGAAAAAATTTGCAAATCATATATCTGATAAGATACTTGTACCCAGAGTATATAAAAAACTCTTACAACTCAATAATAAAAAGACAATCCAATTAAAAAATGGGCAAAGGATTTGAATAGATATCTCTCAAGGAAGATATACAAATGGTCAATAAGCACATGAAAAGATGTTCCACATCATTAGCCAGTAGGGAAATACAAATCAAAACCACAATGAGATACCACTAGGTACCTAGTGGTACCTAGGATGTACACCCACTAGGATGGCTATAATAGAAGTCAGATAACAACAAGTTTTGGTAAGGATGTGGTGAAACTGAGCCCTTATACATCACTAGTGGGAATGTAAAATGGTGACATAATTTTAGAAAAGAGTCTGGCAGTACCTTAAAAGGTTAAACACAGAGTGACCATATGACCCAGCAATTCCACTCTTAGGTATATACTCAAGACTACTGAAAACATACATCCATACAAAAACTTGTACATGAATTGTTGGGTATATACTCAAGACTACCGAAAACATATATCCATACAAAAACTTGTACATGAATTGTCATAGAAGCATTATTCATAACAGTCAAAAAGTGTAACAACCCAAATGTCCACCATCTAATGAGTGGACAAACAACATGTGGTAAATCCATACAATGGAATATTATTCAGCAACAAAAAGAAGTGAAATGCTATAACATGGATGACCCCTGAAAACACTACGATAAGTCACAAAAGACCACATATTGTATAATTCCATTTACAGGGAATGTCCAGAATAGACAAATCTATCGAGACAGAAAGTAGATTAGTGGTTGCCTAGGGCTGGGGGGTAGGGGCAACTGGGAATGACTAATGGGTACACGGCTTCTTTTCGGGGTGATGAAAATGTTCTAAAATGGACTATGGTGATAGTTTTACAACTCTGTGAATTACTAAAAATAATTAAATTGTACACTTCAAATGTGTGAATCATAGGGTATTTGGATTATATCTCAATAAAGTTGTTATTAAAAAAATATATATCTGATCACTTCATTCCTTAGTTTAAAAATTTCAAAGGTTTCACATTGTGCTGAGGATCAAGTCCATATTCCAATGTGACTTACAGATCTGCTTGATGTGGCTCTAGCTTGCTTCTTCAGTCTCATCTTGCATTACTCTCCTCAACACAACACATACATGCAGTAGTTGCCCAGTAAACACTAGCCTGATGAACTGACTTATGATAGCATTCAGTAGAATTAGCTGTAAATGAAGCCAACTTCACCTTAAGCAGAGGCATGAGAATGAGAAAGAAAAAATAAGGTATGTAACTTTCAAAGGAAGCATTTGCCCAAATTTCTAGACAATGCTTTTTCTTTCTGTTTCCAGTGCCCAAGCAGAGATCCTATGAGCACCCTGAATTACATGCTAACTCAGCTACAAAAGCCTCCTTGTTTCCTCCAAGAGCCTTTATATTTTCTTACATAGGCATCAATTTCCTACATGTAGGTAGCCCAGAAAATAGAGAAAAAAGCAGCTAAGCAGGTGCTCCTGAATTGGAAAAATAATGAAAGGAGAAAACGGTTGACTCTGATACCATAAACATTTTCTTTCCCACTGTTACATCATCAGTGTTCTCAGCATAACTTCAGAAACTGTCATGAGAAGAGAGTTGGTTGGCTCTAAGAAAATAAAGGTTTAGGGAGGGTATCACACCATTCATTCACTCACAAATATTTGTTGAGTACTCACTATGTGCTGGACATAGTTTTAGGCACTGGAGATGGAGCAAAGGACAGAAGAGACAAAATCCCTGCTGTAATGGGACTCACATTCTGTTGGGTGGGCACAGATTATCAATAATTAAACAAAAGTATAGTATGTCAGGTAGTGATAAGTGTTATCAAGCAAAGGAAAGCTGAAGAAAGAGGAAAGGGCACTAATTTAGCCAGGTATTCCAGACAGCCTCACTAGAAGGTAACATACGAGCAGAGACCTGAATTTGAGCAGTGACGGCATTTGCTACGTGGCATCTGAGATAAGGACTTGACAGGCAAAGGAAACAGATCTCATAATGGTCTTGAGCCAGCAGCTGGCTCGGAGAGCTGAGGAACAGAAAGGAGAGTCCAGTGTGGCCGGGGCGTGGTAAGCAAGGGGGAAGCAGTATCCCACTAAGGCCTTTTAATTTTATTCTCAGAGAGATGAGAAGCCACTAGAAGGTTTTCTTAGCCGAGGCATATAGCTTCTCTTTTAACTAAATTCTGAACTAATCAAAGGTGATCATTAAGGGTAGCCACAGAAATCTGTATCAGCCTATAGCATTAGAGAAGCTATTAAATTTAAGAATTCAATCTACCTAAGATCAAAAGCATCTATGTACTGAAATACAAGAGACTAAATAGCAAACTCATAATTGTACAATCTACGAGTTTATACCGTCCAGCTCCTTCCGAGACCATGAGCCCCACAGAGACAGGGACTGTGCTGACCTTGTCTCCCACAGGACCACGATACCCCCAGGACAGATCAGGAGCCCACAGAGGTGTTTGGCCAGGAATGTTTTTTGTAGCACCTTTAATTCATTCAGCATATATGCAGATAGATTTCATTTTTATTTTCATCCCAAGAAACACACTATGACCTACATTTGAAATAATCCTCAGGAGACTTTCAAATTTGCTGAAATAGCTGCAGAAAAAGTACTAAGGCATAAACCGGAAAAACTTATGGATCATTAACAACCAGTAGATTCAGCTTGCGCTTTTCTAGAATCTTGAATGGGAATCTCAGTTCAGGGTAATGAGGTATTTTTGAATTTTCCATGTAATATCTACATGAAAGCTGTAGCACTCAATACCGATTAATTTCAAGATTTTGAAAAGTGGGCTAATATAAATTTGTTCTAAATCAATATCCTTTTATACATACATAAAGACATGGTTAAACAGTATAATGTATATAAACTGGTAAAAATTTCTAAGCCAATAAAACTTGCTTCTTAGTCCTATCAGAAACAACAGACTCAGTGAGAATGATGAAATTTGTTACACAGAACTATAAAAATGCCTTTTAAGTTGGAAACAGAAGAAGCAATTTCTGCTTTTTAAAATGTACATCAAAACTGAAATATGGAACAGACTAACAAAACTGGGTATTTAGTAAAAGAGAAATAGACATCATCTTGGGGAAAGAGGAAATTCTGTACAATGATCATCACCTATATTTTTAGGGATTAAGTTGCTAAACTTACGTTAAGACAAAATAAATCAAGTTAATCTCAAGACAGTTTTAAGGGAAGATTGGTATAATAAACTAAATATAACATTAAATTTTTAGTTCCATGAAGATATTCCTTACTTTTGCTCTTATAAGATGAAATAACTTATTCTTTGTTGCAATGGCATAATTTTTAAATACAAAGGATTCCCAGGTCTATTTTGCAAGGAAATATTTTTAAGGTTATCATCTCCTACTCATGCAATTCTCCCCACCCATCATTCACCCCCCCTTTCCAATCCTTTTACATACTCAAACTCAGAATTGATTAAGGTAACTCCAGCTGATTAAAAATAACTATAGTGAGGATTTTATCAATTACCTTGGGCAGTATGGAAACCTAAGCTTGATGTGTTAGTCAGCTTGGGCTGGCATAACAAAGTACCTCAAAGTAGGTGGCTTAAACAACAGAAATGTATTTTCTCACAGTGCTGGGAGCTGAATGTCCAAGACTGAGGTGCTGGCTGATTCGGTTTCTGGTGAGAGCCCTCTTCCCTGCTTGAAGATGGCTGCCTTCTCGCTGTGTGCTTGCACGGCAGGGAGAGAAAGCTCTCTCTTCTAAGGACGCTAATCCTATCAGATCAGGGCCCCACCGTTATGACTTCATTTTACCATAATTACCTCCTAAAGGCTCTATTTCTGAGTACAGTCACATTGGGGTTAGGACTCTAATACATGAATTTTGAGAGGACACAATTAAGTCCATAGCAATTAGTATCAGATTTACCTTCACTGTGTCTCTTGTCTTGGGCAAAGCACTACAGGAATCACTTAGATCCTTTTCACATATCATCTGGTCCCATCAAGTCCTTAGTTTCAGTAAATCTACAGGATTGGCCTTGCTGCAGGTAGCATATGGGTCCTAGCCTGAATAGGCTTATTACTCAGCAAGCAAGTCTGGTCTTACCCAAAGGCCTGCTTCTCGATCACCTTGACAGAGGGACTGAGTTATGGGGCGACCTTCACCTTCCTCGACATTTTCCCCTGTCCTGAGTATCCACCCAGAAAGACGGATTTCCTCCAGGCTCTGGCACCTTAGAGGCAGCAGCACTAACCAATGAAGATCATCTCAACACCTTGAAGGTGACGACCCTCATGGTTCTGTGCAAATTGAGAGAGGAGTTCAAGACCCCTTTTGTAACAGGGGAACTGCTCCAGTAACATGGCCTACAAACCTAAAGTCAAACAGCAGCCACGTAAACACATCTGACTGAGGCAAACCACACTGATACAGGAGAGCACATATTTTGAATGGCTGCTTTAGATACTACTTTATGCATCAAGCAAATTAATACAGAAAATGAAACGCCTCCTCAAAATCAACTACAAAGCATTCACATTTCCTCCAGCAGTAAAAAAGGTAACAATTTTGTTGTATGAATGAACATGACAACGTCATCTAGTGTCCTAGATTGCTTCAGTTGTGAGGCATATTCCTTCCACTCTTGCCCTTCTCAAACCCAACCTGGCTCCTCTGAGAGGAAAGGATTTGCCTCTGCCCATGTTTAAAAACATCCATCACCTCCTGCAAGATGCGAAGGGAACTCACCTCCTTTGGAAAACTTTCCCCGATTAGACCAACTCCAATAATAAAAACTGCAACTTGAATTGAAGGTTTATGATATTTAATTTTCAATCATTTCTCATCTTCTACATGTGTTGCTTTATATATTTTCTAAAGTCATATTAGTTTAGGTCTTTTCCCACCAGAATATGAGTTAAGGGAGATGATGTATGTATCCTGGAGTCTCTCTCTCTCTGTTTCATCTGGCAGCAGCACACAGTACAGTGACTGACCAAATGTGGGCATCCATGAATGCTAGCTATAAAGTAAATACACAAGTAGGCATTTCCCAATCTTTAGACAGACTGACAGACTGTCACTGGAGGAATCTGGACTCGGCGGACACCCACCAGCACCAGAATTGACCACTTGGCAGCTGCTGGAGATTATGTAGCACCTTGAAATGCTGGAAATTAATTCTTCCTCCAGGATCCCCTCTGACACGGCCTGACTTACAACGAGCCTTAACTATTCCCTCATCCTACCAACCCCATCTACATTCAGTCAGTCACTAAGAATTAGGGATTTTAACTCCTTAATGACTATGAATATGGATCCTAGTCCATTTTGGAGAATCTGGAAATTATCAATATAGATCCTAGTCCATTCCAGAGAAACTGGAAATTCAGTCCAACAGTTTTCTTGAATACCTACCTATGTGTCAGAGACTTAGGCTACCACCACGCTAGCTGAAGGCCTCACTGTCACTAAATTGAAGTTTTGTAAGGGCCTCATACCTTGCATACATATTCTAATTTGACCTTCATATTGCTGCCATCCCCTAAACACACACAAGCTCTGTTAATCTGCTCAAAAAACGTTGCTCCTCACCATCATCTTTAAAGCTTTTCAGCATGGACTTTGGAGTTTGACTGCCAGGGTTTCAACCTTGGATCTGCTCATTAAAGCCCCAGGACCTCGGGGAACTATCTCAGTCCTCTGTGCCTCAGCCCTCTAAACTATAGAGTAAAGATAGCAAGTTTCCTCTCTGCGGGATTGCTGTAAGGATTCTCAGAGGTAGGAAACGTTAGTCCTTCAGGGGGTCTGGACATAGCTATAACTTGGGTGTTAATGTCATTATCACTAGTATCTCCCATGAGACATCCACCCCTCAGAGCTAACTGCATTCCTCTATCTTCCTAAATTTGACTTTTATAGCACCTCACATTGCGAATTGTGCTGCCATTCGTCATATCTGGGCTGTCCCTCCCACCACAGTTAGCCCTCTCAGCAGGCAGAGGTTGTACCATTTGTGTTTATTCATCAACCTTAGTCAATTTGTGTTTATTCACCAACCGTCTTCAGCTGGGCCACAGTGAAGAGCCCGGGCAGTCCTGCAAGCTGACTGGTGGCAATGCAGTTACCTGTTCAGCCACAGTGAAACCAGTTTGCTCCAAAAAAAATAAACAATAGGATCAAACACAGCAGACAGAAGAGATCTTAAGTAGGCCTAGAAGATGTTTAAAATCCTCCTTTACTCCACACCGTTATCTAAACACATGTGACACTTAATCCAAAGAACTCTTTAGCTTGAGATTGTTTTAAGCAGAAACGTAGAACTGCAAGACATCAATGATGGAACCACACTGAAGACTCTTGGCAGCAGTTTTCAAATAAAGGAAACACAAATAAGACCACAGCTAACCCCTACCTTATTTCTTTAACTTCTCTCATTATAAATATTTTAAAACTTCAAGAAATGTTGGTACCGGTCCTAATGCATTCATTATATATTATTCTTAAGTAGCTATGTTTACACTTACATGGGTTAATATAAGATTACCACTATATAGGAATATAAATTCACATCCCATGTGATATTAAAGTAAATTAACATCATTCAACATTTATTTTCCTCTTCTTAAAAGAGCCTTCACTGCCTTCTATATTAATCTTGTATTTGTTCCCAGATTTGATAATTCAAAGATCATATTTTGATGTGAAGCATCAGGGTTTGAAAAAACATTGAACATATAGCTACACTCATATGTTCACATATCTACAAATAAGCACATATTCCTCTATTGTTGTTATTTTCTGTTTCAGGGGAAAAAACTCAATATATATTCATCATGATTTTATAAAGAGAAAATAATAACTTAAGGTTCAATCATCTGTAAATAGGCAAAATATTGTGATAACATAGGACTTCTAATTTCTCAAGCAGTAATATTTTCAAACAATACCTATCCACTAAAACAAATAAAAGGAAAATGCACAAGCGATTGACGATGGTTTTAACTTGGCACTTGTATATTTGTGAAAGGATTATCTTCAAGCTGGTGTATTTACTTTGGTCTTTAATGACTGGTATGTCCAAGCGGTGAAAGGCCACCACCATGAATACTTACTTAGTAGAAGAAAAATGCTTGCTCTGTTTTTCTCAGATGACCCAGGTGTCAAAATTTTGATGGGATGGTGAGGGAGAGAATGTCTGTCTATCTGTCTGCCTCTCTCTCATCTGCTGGCCTATCAGGAATTAAGCCACTGGAGACAGTTCAGCCCTGGAACTCTGACGGAGCTCAGCTAGCTGATTAGCAAGAAATAACAGAAACCACATCTTTCAGCAGAAGCTCTTAGTTTCTGCTGACCCAGAAAAGCTTTGCAGATGGTAATAAAGCTTAGAAATCACCAATCATAAAACTCAAACCAAGCCCAGGCTTCCAAAATTTGGCAACTTAAGTTAGCTCCATCAATCTGATGTATCTGATGTATCTATCAGATACATATCTGATGTATCTCCTGTTGACAATTTACTTATAGCCCTAAATGGGACTAAATATAAATATAACATCAAGAACTCTGAAAACAAAAGACTTCATGTTCCTCTCTTGTCATTTGTTTCTTCTCTAAAGTTAAACAAGTAAGAAACTGAATCTGAGAGTCTCAAAGCAGAGAGGGTTTCCTACCACTGCGACAATATGGAAGGACCTGGAGACACTATGTTAAGTGAAATAAGTCAGTCACAGAAGAACAAATACTGCATGATTCCTCTTATACAGGCATCTAAAATAGTCAAAGGCACAGAAGTAGACAATAGAATGGCTGGTACCAGGGGATGGAGGGAGGGGAAATGGGGAGCTGTTATTCAATGGGTATCAAGTTAGTTATATAAGAGGAGTAAGTTCTGGAGATCTGCTGTACAACATAGCGCCCACAGTTGGCAATGAGGTATTGTGTACATAAAAATTTGTTAAGATGGTAGATCTCATGCTAAGTGTTCTTACTACAAGAAAAAAAGGAAAAAGGGACACAAGGAACCTTTGGGAGGTGATGGACATGTTTATTACCTCAATTGTGATGATGGTAACACGAGCATATACATACGTCTAAACTCACCAAATTGTGTGTGTTCATTACTTGCAGTGTTTTGTATGTTAGTTATACCTCCACAAATCTGGAGAAACAAAAACCGAGAAAGTTGCTGTCTGCGTGTAGTTGTTACGTGTAACCCTTTGGTGCTTCCTGGTTCAAACTGGCAGACAGTGAAGCTTCTAGGGCGGAGTATTCCTTACGGTTTTCAAAGTCATAGGAGGAATATTAGCTGTCAAGATCAGGAAAGGGAAAGCATTGATAATTCAGGAGGTGATAAATGCGGGAAAGTGTCAGATGTACAGACAGTAAAACGGGAAACATAATTTTCTTTGGGACCAATTAACCTAAGAGCTACTTTGCATACTTTCAATCAGAAAGGTGTCAATGTTGTCAGGAGAAATAGAATTTTTTCCTAGTGAAAGTTAACATGACACTTTCTTGTATTAATGAAACACATTCTGAACTACTTAACAGGAAAAAGGAAAAAAAGCACTTTAAGTACAAATACTATCACAAGGCAAGACTTGGGGGCATAAATATTCATGACATATTCCACATGTTTCATTAAGCTCTATTCTTGACTTTTTTTTTCCTTGTTGGTTTTTCTAGTAGGAAAGATGCCAAATATTATGAGTTTCTACTTCAACATTTTGTACCACAGTTTGACCTAACATCACCCTGTTTCATTTGGCAGGCAGTGTTGTCAAAAACGACAGGCACCAATGAATGAATCACTCATGACAAGGGAGAGAGGAAGAAACTCAGGAAAAAACTTGAAAAGTGACATGTCTGTGAGCTCTTCTGGCATCTCACATGGGTCCCACTGTGTTGAAAGCAGCAGAGTGGATGAAGGAGCGATCACACAGACCCTATTACCATAATCCTTAGACTACTGCTAGAAGAGGAAAGGGCCTCACTACCTCCACTGCCCATTTTGTGTCTGAGCTTTATAGACACACTAGTGCGAAAGTCCTCAACTGAAGAGAATTTCCGCCATGGAAACCACTTTTCAGAGCTGTTCAGAAGGACAGTTCTACTATAGAAGAAAAGTAATAGGATAACACCAATTTTATAACCAAAAAAAAAAAAAAAAATTTCCTAAGAGAAGTGTTCCCAATTATACAGCATGTTATTATAGATCAAACTCTACTATTAAATGCCCTCTGGTAGATATCTCTGTCATGTTGTCATGCCATAAGTGCTACCTTTTAATTTGGATTACTTACAGATTTTCTTAAAGAAGAGTTTCCTGTATTCTCAATCTTATACTAAAATATTTACCCACAATTTATCACATGTACTATACCTCCCTAGCAAATTATTTTGCTAGTTCAGGACACAAGCAACAAAGTTGATGGGTTAATTTATTTTTCTACTTCTCACCTGAAGGAGTTATATATAAATAGCGATAATATATAACTTTTAGCTGGAGGGGAATCAAAAATATCAGAAATCCCTAATAGTCAA
Source organism: Diceros bicornis minor (assembly GCF_020826845.1). Lineage (NCBI taxonomy): Eukaryota > Metazoa > Chordata > Mammalia > Perissodactyla > Rhinocerotidae > Diceros > Diceros bicornis. The sequence goes on along the minus strand of NC_080748.1, from coordinate 9,188,818 downwards.
AAGTTGATCTTGTAGAGTAATTGGTATAAATTATTTCCTGCAATAGTTATTTAAGATGAAAACAGTCCATCATTTCTAAACATAAGTCATCATCAAAATTAGCTTTGATTTCAAAAAGTTTAATAAAAGGTTTTTCTTCTAAGCTAGAAATAACTACTTAGAAAAGGATTCCCTTTTCTACTTTGGATTAATACTCCAAAGTCTCCAAATACGGCAGTCTCTACCATAGTTAACATAAGCTATTTTTTATACAGCACAAAATCTACATCAATGTAATTTTCATTCTAGAGAAATACTGGTAAAACCTGCGGGTGGAAAAAAATGTTTTAAAACTTTGGGCTTTTGGAAGTTGTTTTTATTCAATACGATTCTGAAGAACCATTACATCTGAGCACACTCATCTTCAGCAGAGTAACAATAAGGCCAGTTAGGACCCAATAAAATTGCTGTAATCATTCAAATAATAGCATTCATTTTAGAGCTAAACGAAAAAAAACCTGCCTAAAAATGAATTCTGCCTTAATTGTATTTAATCAACAAACGGGCAAACATATGCTAAGCCATAATACAAACAACCCAAGGACAGGCTTACAACCTCGACAAGTTAATAATCCTCTCTGGAATAAAACGTCAAAGGAGGAAGTCGACTTATAACTAAACAGTACGATGCTGAGAAATCACATCATGAAAGAAACTAAAGAAAAGTTTTATTTTTGCAAGTGTATGATTGGATCCCTACCAATATAGAGGCCAACCAAAACACAGTTGGTGGTACAATTCTAATCAGTGTGTCTGAGCCCTGTTTTGATATAATTCTTGTGTGTGGTGCACAGGCTGAAAGATACCACACACAAAATGCATAATGTTCTGAGATTTCTTATTATCTGTCATGCCTCACTGATGTAAAAAGCTTAGCTGGAGTGCAGACTAAATTACAAGAGCCAGTTTTTCCCTACAGTAAGTAGCCTAAAGGTAGGACAGATGGGCAGGTTTTTGGATGCAAGCTAACTGAGTCATGGGCTTAAGAGAGTCCAGAAAAGAGATATAAGCTTCAGCCAGTGATGGGAATGGTATACTGCCAGCGTGTAAAAGTGCTGTGTTGATTTCTTCTTAGATTCTGCTCTTATATGTGTCCTACCACAAAACAGTCTCTCAACTGCTCCCCTTCTTAGTGAGGTTAACAAGCCGCAGGCTACGCTGACTAAACAGAGAAGAACACATTTGTCTCAGCAGAGTGAGCTGCTGACCACGTCTCTCTGTCTCTAAGTCAAACAACTTCACCGTCTCAGGTGTAGGGCACAAACCCTTTTGCAAATTTCTATGTTGCTTACTCTTGAATCCATTATTGTTTTATGGAAATCAAGTGTCTTTGCAAAGATTTAGCTATAAAAATCTTATTCATGGTGACATTTATAATATTAAAAAAAACCTGTTAACCTGAATATCCAACAACTAGAAATACATTAAAATAATTATTGTGTTTTCATATAACAGAACACTATTAAGCTTTTTAAAAACATATTTTAAATTACTATTTGACACAGAAACTGTTTATAACTTTTTAACTTCACATAATGTGAATAGTCCAATCCTCTTCCAATAAAAAGCATTTTAACTAAAAGAATTCTACATTGAAACACCAGTTGCTAACAGTGATGACCTCTAGTCAGAGGGATTGTGAATGCTGTGTTCTTTCTTCTTGCTTATCTGTATTTTCTAATTTTTCTAGAAGAAATATAAATCACTCTTAGAGTACAAAAAAAAATAATAATAAACCCAAAACATTTTTAGAAACATTCATTTTGCTCACTCTGCCTTTTTGTCTTGACTATCTTTATTTCTATGGTATCACAGTAGGTTTATACATGTTTATCATTGAATCTATCCTGAAAGACAAAAGTCTAAACACATCCGAGAAAATAAATGATGTCTTTGAAACCCTTAATTTGCACATCCAGTGGAAATCCCTGCTGTGGTGTTTTCCTTCCACTCCATCTCCTGCTCAGAGACATAAAGCCATAAATCATGTCTGCCCGTGTGGCGGCGCCAGGGGCCATGAGCATCACTGTGTTTGCAGGCACTGTGGTGGGGCCATCAACCAACTTCCTCACAGGGGAACCCTGATGAGTCTTTCACAACTCTCTTCCTGACTATGCACACCAACTTAACATTTCTGAATGTTCTAAGAGGTCAGAGTCCTCCCTACCCCTGCGTCTGTGCCTACAAAATTTATCCCCATCTGACAAACATAAAAAGTTTCAAAGAAAAAGGAAAAATAAGAAAACAAGAGAGATGGTAGTTTTAAGTAAAGGAAACAAAGAAGAGAGAATAGAGAACTCTTTCTTGAAGATACTGAAAATGGTTTACACATTTTCTACATGACTTCTATCCCTCTGGAGAATGACAAATCCTATAAGACTTTATGCTAAATAGGTTTAAACAAATTCTACAGTTTGAAAAATATGTTAAATGCAAAAACTTTCATAGGAAATTGCAAGTATTAACAGTAATAAACATGTGACTATGAATTAGCTGACTAATGCAGCCAACTGCATGATTTAAGAGCATAGGCCCTGATATTATTCAGCTCTAGGATAAACTGCTAATGCTTCCATTACTAGCTGAAGCCATGGGCAAACAATGTAATTATTCTGAGGCCTTTATTTCCTCATTTATAAAAACAAAGACAACACCTATCAAGGATCAACAAATTAAGAGACTGCAATTTCTGACCTCAGTATAAGAATTTGCCTATCTGGTTCAGTCTCTTTAAAGGTTCCTTAGATATACAATCATGCTTATTATGCTACCAAATGCTCTGCGACTGAGAGGAGAGTGGTACCATCAACTGAGACAGTAAACTCAGGAAACCAGTGGACAAGACCAGAAGGAACAAGGAGATGCACAGACGAGGGGATTGTGACTAATTCAGTTTACACATTTTGAATTTAAGGTGCCCAAAGAGTGCCAGTGTGAAAGAGTCCCAGATGCAGATGGATCTACAGACGGGGACTCCAGAGAGAGGTCACGTGGGACATGCAGACTGGAGAAGTTGTCCACTCTTAACTTTGACTAAGTCAAATCAACCAGGGAGTTTGTAAAATTCTTAGAGTTCTGGTTTAATTGTTCTGGGATAGGACCTGGGAATCAAAAAAGAATCTTTTTTGTTTTCTTTCAACAAAGATTTCATTCAAATGAATGAAACTTTATTTCAACGTCTCATGTTTTTTATTCAACAATTTCATTTAAATGAATGAATTCTTTTATTCATTTGTTTATATATTTTTTTAATTAAAAAAAATTTTTTTAAATATTTTTTTAAAATTATTTATTTATTTATTTTTCCCCCAAAGCCCCAGTAGATAGTTGTATGTCATAGCTGCACATCCTTCTAGTTGCTGTATGTGGGACGCGGCCTCAGCATGGCCGGAGAAGCGGCCAGAGAAGTTGGTGCGTGCCCGGGATCTGAACCCAGGCGGCCAGTAGTGGAGCGCGAGCACTTAACCCTTAAGCCACAGGGCCGGCCCCATTTGTTTATATTTTTAAGGTAAAGTTGACATAACGTAAAATTAACCATTTTAAAGTATAACAATTCAGTGGCATTTAGTATATTCACAGTGTTGTGCAACCATCACCTCTATCTAATTCCAAAACATTTTTACCATCCCCAAAAGGAAATCCTGTACCCATTAAATAGTTATTCCCCATTCCTCCTCCCCCTAGCCCCTGGCAACCACTAATCTGCTTTCTGTCTGTAGGAATTTGCTTACTCTGAATATTTCCTGTGAATGGAATCACATAATATGTGGTCTTTTGTGACTGGCTTCTTTCACCAGGTATGTTTTTGAGGTTCATCCATATTGTAGCATGTATCAGTGCTTCACTGTTTTTTATGGCTGAATAATACTCCCTTGTACGAATATACCACCTTTTGTTTATCCATTCATCCATCAATGGACACCTGGGTTGTTTCCACCTTTTGGCCACTGTGAATAGTGCTGCTATAAATATGCACATACAAGTATTTGTTTACCTGTTTTAATTCTCTTAGGTGTATACATAGCAGCGGAAGTGCTGGATCATTTGGTAATTCCAAGTTTAACTTTCTGAGGAAAAAATTTTTAAGGTTCTCCAGATGATTCAACATGAAGCTAGTGTTGAGAATCACTAGTGAAGAAGATGGATGAGGCTGTAAGAACAGATGGAATGCACTAGGGAGAAGATATGGAATGGGATTATAATAGGGCCAAAGGCAAAATGTGAGAAAAACAACATTTCAACGGCTGCTAGAAAAAGAGCCCGTTAGGCAGAAAGATAACTATGGAAAAGAAAGGTGTCACAGAAACAGAAGAGAATCCAACGGGGGAACCATCACTATCAAGTGCTGAGTAGGAATCAAGAAAGGAACTGTGAGAGTCTGTTGCCTATGGCGAGATGGAGGTTACCGGAGACTTGGGGTCTGCTGGCTTCACTGAAGGCCTAATTTCAAGGATTGGGGCATACATGAGGTGCAAAGTAAAGGAGAGGCCAGTACTATAATATACTCTTATTCATTATTTGAACTCAAAAGGCAAAGACTATGTTTTGTCTCTCTGTTCTCCCATAACACCTAGGAATGTACAATGCAAATATCAAACCCACAATAAAAATCTTATTGGACTAACCAGTTTATACCTCTACAAAAAATGTGGCAATGTCCCCGCCACATACAACAGTCAACTGCAGCAGAGTACTGACTGGTAACTTTTCTGATGACCATATTATGACCTTCCTAGGATTTTAACTACATGGAAAATATTTGGGTGTAACAATGTATAATTAGCAAAATTGTTTGATTCTAATCTCAGCAAAATATTTAACAAATTCTTAATTTTTCCTTTCTGTTGCCTAAAATATTGTTTTAGTTTAAAAGTACTTATCCATTTTTACACAACATTCACTAGTCTCTGAATCAATATTGATGAGAGACAATGCTTCATGATTTCACTGAGAAGTTATTTTCTGAAAAAAATTACTCTCTTCTATTATTAGAGAAAAGGGAAACTTTTACAACTATTACATTTTAAAGATGAAACGTGAGAATTAAGGTCAACCTTATGTTTGAAGTCACATATTAGATTTAACTTAAGTTTAAATTCTCAATGAATAGTAAGTACATCTGAAGTGTACGCCTGCTTTTTAAAAAAGTATGTGCTGATGTTTTTTTAATCTCAAGTGTAAGACAAGCCAAGAAACGTCTCCTAGAGCGGTAAAGTAGTGCACTATCCTAGATTCCTTTCTTCAATTAGTGCTTCTATTTTGTAGACAGTAACAGTATTTAATTTGAAATTTCCTCTTTCTGTGCCAATTCCAGTTTGAACTCCTTCCTGTGAAGTCTATAAGTGTACAGCCTTATGTGACACACAAAGCACTCTGAATGCAGCCAAAGTAAGAAGGGGAAAAAGATGTTTTTCTTTGGTATCGAGCACCTGGCAAGAAGAGAGCATGTTCCTGTAATGTCTTGAAGGCATTCCTGGCTTGCCCGAGAATGCAAACGGGCTAATTTTGATTTCCCTTTGAGAAACCATGAAGTTAGAGCACGTTTGCTTTGATTTACAGTTTACCAGACTTCTCTGTGCTGTTTCTTGTTTCTGGTATTGTTGCTTGTTTCTGCTTTCCAACAAGTCAGGGTGATGGCTCCTTGACCAACACGGCAGTTAGTGGAGAGTGACTTTCTCACCATGACTTCTGGCTCTGTGTGGGGCAGTCACAACCTCTAGTGCTGAGGACTTCTTAGAAATCAGGTAGCACCCACTCAGCAACTTTACAACTTAGACACAAAGAGGAAATTATGAGAAAATATTTCCTCACCACTCTTTCTACCCTTCTTGCCATTTGCATGTCCCTAATCTAAACTCCCCAAATGAAATCCAGGAAAGAAAGCACAGTATCGGCTGCTTAAAAAAGAGAGCTTGTGGGGCTGGCCCGGCGGCACAAGTGGTTAAGTGCATGTGCTCCGCTGTCGCCGCCCGGGGTTTGCTGGTTCGGATCCCAGGCACGCACTGACGCACCACTTTGCAGGCCATGCTGTGGTGGCGTCCCATATAAAGTGGAGCAAGATGGGCACGGATGTTAGCCCAGGGCCAGTCTTCCTCAGCAAAAAAAGAGGAGGATCGGCAGATGTTAGCACAGGGCTCATCTTCCTCACAAAAAAAAAACAAACAACAACAACAAAAAAAAAGAGAGCTTATTAGATACGACACCAAAACACAAGGGACAAAAGAAAACAGATTAATTGGACTTCATCAAAATTAAAATCTTTTGTGCTGCAAACAATACCATTGAGAAGGTAAAAATACAACCTACAGAATGGGAAAAAATATTTGTAAACCTTATATCTGATAGGATACTTGTTCCACAGTATATAAGAACTCTTACAACTCAATAATTAAAAAGTAATCCAATTTAAAAATGTGCAAAGGACTTGAACAGACATTTCTTCAAAGAAGACATAAAAATGGCCAATAAGCACATGAAAAGATGCTCAACATTATTAACCACCAGGGAAATGCAAATCAAAACTATAAATGAGATACCATTTCACACCCCTAAGGCTAACCAATCAATAAATAATAAGTGTCAGCATGGATGTGGAGAAACTGGAACACTCACACACGGCTGGTGGGAATACAAAAGGAAGTAGCCACTTTGGAAACCAGTCTGACAGTTTTTCAACAGGTTAAACATAGAGTTACCACTTGGCCCAGCACTTCTACTCCTAAGTACATACCCAAGAGAAATAAAAACATATGTGCATATGAAAACTTGTACATGAATCTTCATAGCAGCATCGTTCATATTAGTCAAAAAGTAAAAACAATCCAAATGTTCACCAAAATGGATAAACAACCTCTGGTATATCCATAACAATGGAATATTATTCAGCTATAAAAAGGAAATGCTGATACATGCTACAACATAAATGAACCTTGAAAATATTATGTGAAGTGAAAGAAGTCAGTTAGAAAAAAGACCACATCTCATGTGATGGCATTCATATGAAATGTCCCAAATAGGCAAATCTGGAGACAAGAAAGCAGATTAGTGGTTTTTTAGTAGTGAGGGGGGTTGGTAGGGTGAAGGAGGATGGAGATTGACTGATAACAGATAAGAGAGTTTCTTTTGAGGGTGATTAAAGTATTCTCACATTGGTTGTAGTTATGGTTACAAAACTCTGTGAATATACTAAAAGCCATTGAACTATACAATTTAAATGGGTGAATTCTATGGTATGTGAATTATATCTCAATAAAGTTGTTAAAAAAAAAGAGAGAGAGAGAAGGGGGAGGCTGTAATAAAACCAGGGAACATGGCATTTCATTTCCAGATGCTCTGGTCATTCCTCACTATCCCAGGTCCCTCATAGATGCACCAAGTTTCCTGACTTACAGGTAAAACAGAGTTCTCATTCATCGTTTCAAACACATTTGAATTTGTTCCTCACCCCTGTGGTCCTTGAACATCCATCCTACAACCACAGGCACAAAAGCAGCATTCCTTTCCACCATGGAGGCTCCACCAGCCGGTCATTCCAGCTCTCCTTGGCCTTTGGTGGTACGTTCCAGATTAAGAAAAGGGATCAGGACAGTAGGATAAAATGATAGAGAACTATCATTATGTGAAGACAGTCCAGGGTTCTGGGTGGAGAGAGGTATTTGTGGGAAAATGAGAACAGACTCTTTGGTCTCATATGAGAACCAGTGGTGGGGGAGGGAGGTGAGGTTGGGGTGATGTGAGAGAGACAAGTTTCCTGACGTCAGGGCAGGTGGGCTTCCCCTCAGACTTGCTGGGCATCCCAAACAGGCAGTGTCATGAGAGGTCTGGGTAGACAGGTGTGGCAGATGAGGTCACCAGGGCCTACTAGTAAGGCAGAAACCCAAGGCTATCTTGTCAACATGACAACTGGTTACTCTAAACGAACCATATTCGAACCCACAAGAGGTGTCCTCGAAGGACTAATGCAGTAAGGAAGGTAAAAGCATTCTAATAACTGGTTTCTGAGAAAATATCAAAGAAAACAATGTATGAAAGGATGTAGCTATAAAATATAAGAGCAGACACAGAGGAGATTACTAATCCAATACTACGCATAGAGCATTTAACCACGTACCAGGTACTGTCTAAGCACAGGGCTTTCAGAAATGGAAAGCTCTCCTCTCACCTTTCAAGTTGTTTACTGCACAGCTAGGTGGTACCACTCATCTTTCCAATAGTTTATTTTCTTTATAATTCTGCCTGACCTTCAAATCTCTATCAGAACTGCATGTTGTATAGCCAGTAGTCAATGGAATGTAACAATGTCCACCCTAAAAAACCTTAACAGATTTCATAAAAAACCAACAAAGTTTTCTGGTTAGATCTTAACACAAAAATTGGTATAGCGTGAACCAGACAAAAGCTCCTTATTGACTGAAAAGAAATATCCGCTGTACATAGAAAAGAGGCATCAGAATCCCACTGGCCTTGGAAGTTGAGCTCAGCCATCCAGAACCGAGGAACTAAGCAGGTAATAGGTAGTCCCCTTCTAACTTCCCATACAGGTTGGAGGCAGAGTTTCTCTAGTTTATCCCCCAGCGTGACTATGACCGGAGGCCCTGGTTCTTACTTCTTTTATCTTCTCAGAAGACAATAAAGAAAACAAAAATGTAAAAACCACTAACTGCTTTCTGCAAAATCTGTGAATGGACAGTTAAATTTGTATTTTTTTTTTCTGTGAGGAAGATTAGCCCTGAGCTAACATCTGTTGCCAATCCTCCTCTTTTTGCAGAGGAAGATTGGCCCTGGGCTAACATCTGTGCCCATCTTCCTCTACTTTATATGGGACGCTACCACAGCATGACTTGATAAGCAGTGTGTAGGTCCGCACCCAGGATTCGAACCTGCAAAGCCTGGGCCGCCGAAGCGGATTGTGCAAACTTAACCACTAGGCTGCAGGGCTGGCCCCTTAAATTTGTATTTTTGTTTTGCCTTTTTTACAAAACTTTACCCCTAGAATTCCCATGCACTGATTTACTCTATATTAACACAGGATACAGACACATCAGAATATGAATCGCGCGCAGCCTGCGCATGCCTACCTGCAGCATATGACTGCTTTACATGAGAGCGCCAGATCTAGGAAGCTTCTCCTGACTTCAAAGGAAAGCGCGTACTTCAGGGTGTGGCCATCGATGATGAGGGCCACATCGTTTTCCTTGCCCAACAAACTTCCAAGGTCAGTGCAGTGCTGAGTGATGGCTGCCCTTGTTGCCTGAAACAAGAGTGGGTGGTGGTGGTGTCACAGTTTTGTGTGTTTAATATACCAAAAACAAAACAGAAATCAAATTAAGTTCCTTGAAATTAGAACATGCTCATTTTAATGTAAAATATACAAACAGAGTTTCTTTGGACTAACCTCCAGGTCTGTTCTATGTGTAAAAGCATCCCCATAGTGATATTTACGTTTTATATTTACAATAATCTATCCTGGTTTCAGTCTACTAGTGATCTAGAACATCCAAATTCTCCTCTGTGAACTTTAATTGCTAAGGTTCTTGTGAAGATCTCTCTCCCCTCCTTTATCCTACATACACATTATCCTTGGTACCCCTAGAACAGGAAACTCCTTATTAACAAACGTGCTTTATGGGAAAAGATAACATTGTTGGAACTTAAACGGCAAACATTTCTCAGTTTGCACAAGGTAATCTTTAAAGCATCCAAAAGATATTAGGGGATATAAAAATAACACAAAAGATTATTTTCTATTCTCTGCTGAGATCTTCAAATTAAACCATTTCTCTCCATGTATCATCAGAGTAAGAAAGGAACCGATCATTTTCTCACGTTACAGAAAATAGCTAATCTTGCCAATACCTTTTAAAACCACCAGCCTAAATAAGTGCCTTGGGGTGATGTCTATTATCAGATGTAACTAAAGCATAAAATGATTCTTAAGATTAAAGAAAATGATGTCCTGATCTTCTCAGTGAATATATGACTACGAATAGGATATTTGGTTGAAATAAAAGAATGCAATTTTTGGCTCATCATAAATAATCTGCTTTAAGTTAATCAGGGAAGCAGAAAAGTTTGCTGAAATTATTCTGTCTGGACAACTGTCCTTTGGCAATTAAGTTACATTTACATGTAATTAATCAAATGATAACATAAATGACAGTCTTAAAGGAAAATGTTGAATGAACAGGAATCATTTTACCCCTAGTTAAATTAAGAATCAGCTACCATCACAAAGTGATGAAACAGGTTCTATTGTCTTACTGCTCAGTTTTCGCTCTTGACAAGAGACTCCTGACAATATTAGAAAGATGTATTTAAGGCACAATTGTGGTCTAGAGCCCTGTCCTGTGGTCAGATGGCAGGGGTCTGGTACCAACTCTCCACTTATTACCTCAGTGACCTTGGGATAATACTGAATCTCTTTAAATTGCAATTCTCTCATGTGTAAAATGGAGCTAAGAGCACTTCCTTCACAGCATTTTTGTTATGAACAGATGAGCTGATCAACGCAACCTGCTTAGCACTGGGCTTGGCACGCAGTGAGCACTCAATAAAACCCCTTCTTCCTCTGTTACCACTTACTCACTAAGAATTTCCTATATCAAGGAAAATGCACATTTCTGCTACTTCAGTAAGCGAATAAATATCATCGACAATGCTTTCTTTGTCAACGTAACAGGAGAAGAATAATTGATAGAATAATGCTGTAAGAATAAAATTAAATTGACTTTTACTAAAAATAACAATAAAGGAGACATAATTTTTATTCTTAATTAGTTGCATAATTCTGAATCTCAAACAAAACATCTGTGAAAACATCTATGTTTACTGTGTCTGTGCACACAGCCTGCCCTGTAGAATTTGGGGAGAGAGAAGAAAATTCTACCCACTCAGGGAAATTCCAGCTTGGCAGCCTGAGTGTGTTCACTGGGGAACTCAGACAGGTCTGGGCAGTTCTGGAGGGTGTGCCTGCCAGGGGTCAATGCACGGCAGACAGAAAAATCTCCTGAGAAATATTTCACCATAGGGATGAGGCAAGGTATGTGGATTTGGTCCATGGACAACGTGCCAATGCTCTTATAGACACATGGTCTAGCCCAGTGGCATGCACCATGGATTTATGGAGGAAAAGCCTGGGGAATAAAAATCCCTGAGATGTGGAGACCATTGCCTGTAGTTTTTTTTTAAGGGGGCATAGCACAAATGGAGATATATAGAGATAGTAATGTTATGAAGGGTACTTTCTCTACTTGGGGTTATTTCTGGAGCATGCATGAGAACAGACTAGACATTGATGGCTCTTCTTCCTCAGCTGGAGGAGTGAGGAGGCTCCAAGTACTGGCAGCTGATCACCTATGGGAGTGTGAGGCTCTGGGGCATGAGTAGGGGGGGTGCCACCAGAACAAGCCTGAGCACTGGGAATACGAATGGCAGAAATGTGGGAACTGAGAAAACTGTGTTCCTGAGACATATGCAATCCCCCCCTTCTGCTCCAAAAAACGTGTAGGTGAAAGACCTGAAAGGGAGCTAAAGTTTTAACAGCAGCAGGTGGGGGCAGAGAGTAGAATGCATGGCCGCTCTTCCTGAGAGCCTCTTGCTATGTCATAGCCTGCTGTGGCCTGGGAAACATGAGTGATACTAAGTTGAAATATTTTCACATTGAACCATGAAAAGTGCTATGGACTGAATGTTTGTGTCCCTCCAAAATTCATATGCTGAAACCCTAATCCCTGACGTGATGGTATTTGGAGGTGGGGCCTTTTAGAGGTGATTAGGTCATGAGGGTGCAGCCCTCACAATGGGATTAGTGCCCTTATAAGAAGAGGCAAGAGAACTTCTTCTCTCTCTCCCTTCTTCCCTCCCTCCCCCTCAACCCTAATCACCCCCTCTAGCCACATAAGGACACAGCATGAAGGCAGTGTCTGCAGACCAGGAAGAGGGCTCTCATCAGACAGACACTGGGTGTGCCGGTACCTTGATCTTAGACTTCCCAGGGTTTAGAACCAAGAGGAATAAATTTCTGTCATTTAAGCCACTCAGTCTAGGGCATTTTTGTTATAGCAGCCTGACCTAAGACAAAATGCAGCTCCTTGAGCCCACCGGTGGTGCAGCACTATTCTTGGCATAATGGATATGCAGATGAAAAGACATGGTTTCCAACCACGGCAACATGTGGGCACACAGTCACTGTGAAAGCAATGACTGCTATCACGTTTACTGTCTAGAATAAGCCTTCTAATATAATGTAGTAACTGCAGTGACAGATATATGCATAGTACGGAACACTGAAGAAAAGGCCACTAATACGTGGGGAGTGGGAGCGGGCAGGACAAGTCCTCTTGGACGAGGGGATGCATTGGGAGTGAATGACTAGCCATTGGCCATACTGAACTTCAGACTGCAAAAACATGGTGGTCATGCTCTCCACTTGCAGAGAGAGCACCAAAAATTACTAAGTTACATAATGTCAATAAAAGAAATTTCACATTTATATTCCATTGACCAGGCATTTTCTCATTTACTGGTAAATAGTACAGTACATTAACAAATAGTTTTCTGAAGCATAAAATGGATTCGATCAAGCAGTTACATGAGTTAAAGCTATTACAATCAACCAACCAGTGTAGTTATTGGAGCACCTACTATGCATCCACGATGATAAAAAAATATACCAAGAGTACATGTTCTATGTTGTCTATCCCCATAAATCTTACAATCAGGGTGGCAAATACACAAAATTAAGAAGGAAATAATGAAAACCTAATATTCTCCTTATGGGAAGATCCTAGATATCACCACCATCATATCCTAGCCTGCTTTGGCTCATTTTTGTGTTTGGCTGGAATTATACTAAATTGTAAATTCAATGAAGGCAGAAACTCCCTTTGCCAACCTCTGAGCACACCTACCCATAGCAGGTGCTCAATAAATGTGCTGACTTCATAAATGAATTGATCTAAGTCTTGATTCTAAACATTCATTGTAATATCTTTAAGAAATCATTTATAGGTCTTGGAGGCATCTATTTGTCTGACATTCTTGTGGGCCATTAAGCCTTACCTGGTACATTTTGCATTACATTTTCCTTAAAAATGATTGGTTCTCGATCCTTCTTATTCCTTGTATCCTTGCCTTTTTGCCTTCAACTTCCTCTCTCCTCACCTCCCTCCTTACCTGAACCATCCCGTTCTCCCCTCACTTCATCTGCTCAGAATCATACCTTTGCCTTTGAGATTCAAAACCTTTCCACCACTAAAACCTCTCCAGATCCACCCTCCTAACTCCACCATTGACTGGTCTCCAACCTCTACTTTGGTTTTAATTCCTATGCTTTCAATGCCCACTCAGCAATAATCTTTGATCAAACCCAGACTAGCTGGGTTCACCACACATGTGTGGCAGAATATAGGTCCCTTCTGTGCAATTCTCAAGCAAGTCAATCGAAGGTCTTACTATCACAAACAGTTCCTTATTCTCAAATGGACTATGATTCAAAAGTCTATTTGTAAGTTAGTTATTGGGCACTTAGAATCCATTTTCCCAAAGGAACGATGTTACAAATTGTGGTTGGATCCCAGGGCCTGTTAATGCCTATTTAGCCTAGTTGCTAAAATTTATACCGCAGTCTCTTATTTTAATAAAAAACCAATTACTGAAAGTTACAATGGACTTAGCTGTTATGAGGGGCATGGGGAGTTGGGGCTGGAGGTTTCATTCCCAGAAAGATACAAAACATTCCAAAACCCATAATTAGAATTTGCGTTTTAGGCATAAATATTAAAAAATATATTTCTAGCTTTTCATACGTGTTCTACAATTTTATTTTCCTTCACAATTAAAAACACACACGATTTAAGGCCAAAGTGAGCAACTGCAACTCAAGACAGTTTCCTTAGCCATGCCGAGCACTCCCCTTTCCCCAGTCTGCTGTATTGTGAATCCTGCATTTCTTATCAGTAAGGTCAGCACTTGCCTTTGCATTTCCAATTTTTAAAATAAAATTATATAAACACCAGCGACAGCGCTAGCCTGTGATCTCAGGAAATGGCTGTCTTGTGCTGATTCACAGATCAGAGGTTCATCTGATGGACCCTGAAGTACAGCTGAAGAGCAACCTGCTCAATCTAGGAGCAGATGGGATCTGAAAGGTGGTTTCTACTGTTAATCACTTTGGATTTAATAAACCAGAGAAGAAGAAAATTTCTAGAACCTGGATTCATTTCTACCAACTTGCAGATAGCAGGAACCTTTCCTCAAAATGAAACAGTTCCAGCAACACTGAAATCTGTCGAGGCAGGTAACTCTCTCCTCCCTCCATGAGCCTGGCAGTGTCATAGGAATTGCTTAGATGCCATGGTAGCAGCAGCTGCCTCAGCCCTCACTTTGATGTTCTGCAAATTCCAACGGGCTCAGAGCTGACGATGCTGAAAGCCAGGATGGTTCAAGTTTCATGAGCAGCAATTGAACCAAATCATACTTAGCCTTCAAGTTCGACAGCAAACTACCTTCTCCTGACTTAACCTTGGGCTAGGGAGTATCTAATGATGCTCTAAACCATGGGTTCAAATTGGTTTTGTTGTTTTTTCCATTTCATGCATCCATTTTTATTGCCCCTTGCCAACTGTCAGATGCATCTTTTCTCACCATGGCGCTCTCCCACTCTTCAGATCATTCCCATGTTCAGCCTCTCATACCAGCTACAGCTGCATTCACCATATTCCCACCTCTTCCACTTTTTTTACCATCATTTTCATTTCTAATATAATCACATCTCTTTCTTTCTTTTTTCCTTTCTGAGGAAGATTGGCCCTGAGCTAACATCTGTTGCCAATCTTCCTCCTTTTTTCCTCCCCAAAGCCCCAGCAGATAGCTGTACGTCATAGTTGCACATCTTCTAGTTGCTCTATGTGGGATGCCGCCCCAGCACGGCTTGATGAGCGGTGAGTACGTCTGCACCCAGGATCCGAACTGGCGAACCCCAGCCTGCTGAAGCGGAGTGCGTGAACCTAACTGCAAGGCCACTGGGCCGGCCCCCACACCTCTTTCTTGACAGCATTAATACTCTTAATGCTTTTGCATTTAAGGACCTTAATGGGTGTAAAAGTTTGCAAAACGTAAGATAAAGCACAAGAATACAGCAAACTCATTACAGGCTGACAAAGGCGGCCAAGGCTGAACCACGATAATTACGCACGGCCTCAGCTCGCAGCTGCTGGTGCTGGCAGAGCTGCTGCCTTTCTGCTCTGGATGTTGCTTTGCCCCAATCTATGAATGTCCCTAAAGTTAAAGTTGATAAGTAGATAAGAGGAGTCTCTGTTAAATGTGTAATGTTTCAAGGATTTCCTATAATACTAATAATTTCAAAAAAGATGGGACGCTATCTCATAGCCATTAAGCAAACATTTTCAAGAGACAATCTGGCCTCTGGCCTACAAGCACCCAGGTGCCTCCTGGTACCCTAGGTCACCTTTTACCACTGCTCCTATCAGGCATTTCTCTACACTGCCCATCTCTACCTCCCACAAAATGTTTCTATTTCTGATAAAAAATTCTTATCTTCTCAGAGTAAACCAACCCAATTTACTGAATTCACACTAGCATTTAAGCCTCTACAGAAGTATTTTTTCTTGGTTAATCAGATTTACGGTGTTATAATTAGCATACAATAAACTTGAACCATTTGAAGTGTACAATTCAATGAGTTTTGCCAAACGTATACAGTCATGTAACCTCCTCCACTGTCAAGATACAGAACATTTCCATCACCCCAGAATGTTCCATCCTGCCACTCTGCAATCAATTCCATCCCCTTGCCCCCAGCCCCTCGCAATCATCCATCTACTCCTGTCACTATAGTTTTGCCTTTTCTAGAATGCCATATAAGTAGACTCATAGTTTATCGTTTTTTCAGTCTGGCCTAATCATTTGGCCTAATGCTTTGAGATTCTCCAATGTTTTTGCACATGTTAATAGTTTATTCCTTTTTGTTGCCAAGCAGTATTCCAATGTATGAATACACCACAATTTGTTCATCCATTCACCCATTATTACACATTTGGGTTGTTCCCACTTTGAGGATATTATGAATAATTCTACTATAAATATTTGTATACTAGTCTTTGTGTGGACATGTGTTTTTTTCTTCCTCTGGGTAGATACTTAAGATTGGAATTAGTCTGTTATACCACCTATACAGACACATACATAGCAAGTGTATGTTTAACTTCAGAGAAACTGCAAGACTGTTTTCCAAAATGGTTGCACCATTTTGCATTCTCACCAGTCCGGTCTGAGTGTTCTAGCTACTCCTCATCTTGTCAACACTTTTCATAATTTTAGCCTTTCTAATGGGTATGTAGTGTTAGATTTAGTAGTTTTAATTTGCATTTCCCAAATGACTAATATCTTTTAAAGCTTAATGAATTAAATGAATTTCTGTTTGCTGGGATTTCAAGACATACAACTAAGTGAAGTGGAATCATTCAAGCGGTACCCTGGAGCCATTTTTATGTAGGGTATTAACAACCGTGTACACAGGGTAGCCCCAAGAATCTCTCTTCAGGGTAGCTGGGATACCCTATTTTTCAGTTTCTTCTTTTCTTTTTACATCTCACATCTCTAAAAGATCCAAGTTTTCCTGAAAAGGCATCCCAGGCAGTGTTAGACTCAGGAAGCAGGGTGTATGAAAGAAACCTGGCAGCAGCTGTTAATGAGCAAGTATCATTTATAAGAAAGAGACTGGGCCGGCCCCATGGCTTAGCGGTTAAGTGCGCGTGCTCCACTACTGGGGGCCCGGGGTTCTGATCCCGGGCGCGCACTGGCACACCACTTCTCCCGCCATGCTGAGGCCGCGTCCCACATACAGCAACTAGAAGGATGTGCAACTATGACATACAACTATCTACTGGGGCTTTGGGGAAAAAAAAAAAGGAGGAGGATTGGGAATAGATGTTAGCTCAGAGCCAGCCTTCCTCAGCAAAAAGAGGAGGATTAGCATGGATGTTAGCCAGGGCTGATCTTCCTCACAAAAAAAAAAAAAAAAAGACTATTTATTCACTTAGGCTTCAGAGCCTTGAGAGTTAGAAAACTGTCAACCACCACTACTTATTGAAAGAATATTTGACTAACAGTTGTGACAGAGCTCAAATCATTGAGGTTAAAAAATTCCCTGAGGGCCGCCCCGTGGCTTCGTGGTCAAGTGCGTGCGCTCCACTACTGGTGGCCCGGGTTCGCATCCTGGGTGCGCACCGATGCACCGCTTCTCCGGCCATGCTGAGGCCGCGTCCCACATACAGCAGCTAGAAGGATGTGCAACTATGACATACAACTATCTGCTGGGGCTTTGGGGGGAAAAAAAAAAGGAGGAGGATTGGCAATAGATGTTAGCTCAGAGCCGGTCTTCTTCAGCAAAAAGAGGAGGATTTAGCATGGATGTTAGCTCAGGGCTGACCTTCCTCACAAAAAAAAAAAAAAAATTCCCTAGAAATACATACTTTTTTCACTTTTCAAAGGATATTAAATAGCAACTCTAATATGCTTAATTTATTTTCTTCCTAAAAACTAATTTTGATTTTAGTACTAAGAATCCTTTTACATACTAAACAAATATGTTCTTGAATAGCTATGTATAATGAGATCTCAAAAATCATTTACATGCTTGAAGAAGCATTTGCTATTTCAACCTCAACTATGGATCTTTTTTGCAATTTTTTAGAAAGTGGAATTCTTCTTAAAGTAGATGACTCTTTTTCTGTAAGAAATGATTTCAAAGTGTGACCCTCCTGCAAGAAGACTGTGACCTCAGCATTGGGAAGAATGTGACGTCAGCACTGGGAAGCAGTCACTCAGCCGTGTATAAAAGGACCCTCCAGAATCCCATGGAACAGCTGCCTGTCACACGTGTCCAGATCGGGTCTCTGGAGGTCACTGTATACTTCAGGGACACAATGAATCACTGCCACATTGAATATTATCACACTAAGAATAATTTTATTATGAACATAACAATCTTAGCTTAATTACTTAACTTCCTAACCTTTGGGGACTTAAATTTTTAACTGTTAACATATCAATGATCTAGCCATTGCACTTAAATATTTCTGAAGTCTCCTTGATTCTTGGACCAAACCAAACATAATGGTGATTGAGTTTACAAATTTAGAAAGAAACTACTCCAGAAAATGACTTCTAGACAAAGTTTGCCGAGAGTGTTTTTAATGAACTACATAATTATGTCACGTAAACTTTAGCAAAGGAAGACAGAGTGCTGTTAATCTCACACAAAAAGATAAAATACCAATTGCAACCTAAAGATATACCTTTGCTTCACAGTGACACCTGCTAACATGTGTTATGTCATCACAGGAAGCACATCATCAGTAGCATAAAGTCATTTGAACTCTTGAACTACTTATTTGCTATATGATAAAACCAGGTTCTTAAAAAAACATATGCTAACTTTTTAAATAAACCATAGCCATACTATGTAAAAAAAAATGGACATAATAATCTTCATTAGTTAATTTCCTGACCTTGAGGATTTAAACTTTTAACTTTAATATTTCCATAATATAGCCATTGCACTTACTAATTCTAAAACCTTCTTGACTCTAGAGGTATTATAATATGCCCAGACTGCTTTTAGACTTGTGCAAATAACAAATAAAAACAGTAAAAAATTTCTGAAAGAGACAAAGTGAAGGCAGATCATAAAAAAATTTCCAAATGCATGGGTGGCAGCTGCAGGCCGTGCAAACAGGCAGGGAAGGTTGTAGCCATGCGAAGAAAATGGCCCCTTGGGCTCGTCGCTAGTACCGACTGAAGCAAAAGTGTGGACATAAAGGGCTGGGAATGGCTGCCACCCACGGGCTCCCAGGCTACAGCTGAGCCCTGGGGGAGCCCATTCTGGAAAGCGCCTGCCAATGAGACTTTTCAATTTTCCTTGAATCAGTAGGAGCTGGGGAGTACAGAGACAGTTATGTGAGAGGAAAGAACAGCTGTATACAAAGCCTCTGCTATGTTAGGAAAATATCTCATGTTTACGTGGAACACTGTTAGCACACTTAAAACTGAGAACATTTTCTAAATGATGGTCTCCAGTTGGTAAAGTCAGTGGTGTACTCTATTATATACACGTTTTAAAAATAAATAAATAAAATCAAATAAATAAGTAAAAAGTGTAGGAAAAGTCTCATTCCCACTGCAGGCCTCCACACTGATGACAGAGTGAGGCAGAAACCTCATTCCACACACCTGGCCAGAAGGCTCCCCAAAGCATACAGAATCCATAACCATGTAGGGTAGGTGAGGGTGGGCCCTGAGGCAGACCCAGACACTCCTCACCATTCTCTCCTCTACACAGGCTGGCAAGGATTCAAGGTTATGGGGATAGAGTTTACATTGAAATACAGAGTAAGAAAAAAAAAATTCTTTGATTAATCTTTAGTCATTAAGGGCCTATTATGTGCATAAGCTTCTAGGGGTAGAGAGGCCCAGAGAGAAAGAAAGAATGATACAGACAATGGCACACAAAGCCAAAGATCACCTCGTGCCTAGCGCATCTGGGCAGCAAGTATCGGAGGCCTGTAAGGTGCAGTGAACCAAAGACACAAGTTAGGAAGGTGCTGGGGGTGGGGAAGCCAGCAGGCCAAGAAGAACCGTTTTGACTTCTCCCAGAGCCTACAGGGGGCCAGCAAAGCCTCCTGCGTATAAAAATACTACGCTCAGATGTTCATTTGTGGAAGATCACCTGTCAACAGTATGAAGATGGATTAGCACAGACCAGCTAAGGAAGCTTCAGATGATGAGAGTCTAACCTCTGACTAGGATAACAAAGACAAAACCAAGAAACGCATTTAAGAAAAAGAATACACAGTGTTTGGTGAACAGTCAGAGGACAAGAGAGGAAATGAGGATGAGTAGTAAGCTTCTAGCCAATCACTGGGAAAGGGATATAGGAGAACTGGGAGAGGGTGGGTAGTGTGTGATTAGGGGTCAGAAGATATTGAATTTTGACTTTGTGGAAAGAGAGTTGGCTCTTTGGTTTAGAAGTAACCTACTGTTCCCTGCAAGACTGGAATGGGAAGGCCCACTGGGATGGTGGAGGACTAGGGAGCATCTCTGGCCCTGGACCTCCTGGCGCTGCTCTCTAGGGACACTGCTACTCAGAAGTCACTCTGACCACTGCACCCATTAACATCTGCAAAGTTCCGACGAACATCCGGCAGCCATCACTTGCTCTTTGTGGATCATATAACCTTTCAATCAATGCTGGTTGAAGAATGGAAAAAGAAACCACTTGGGTAGTTTCCTTACCACTCTCTCTGGGTGAAAAAAGCAAGCAAACAAATCACTCAGCATACAGCAAGTGCTGAGAAAATGCTTGCCACCCCTTGTCTGGGGAATATTGCTGCTTCTTGAACTCCTGACCCTGGCAGAACAATTGCTCTCTGTCTGCTGTGAATCATCTCTTCTCTGCTAGTGCTAGTCCCTTCTGCACATCACTGCATTCACATTGTCTCAATGGCCTTCTATTAAAATCTTTTAAAGTATGTGAGACATTAGCTTGGACCATTCACACATTCAGCAAGTAGTCGTGAAATGCTGCCTGTGAGGACACAGCCGTGCACGCAAATCCAAAGGCCCTTTCTCAAGCAGCTTACACATCAGTGAGGGGACACGTATGAACCCAAGTCATGAGCTGCATGTGACATGGAGGAAAGTCAAGTAGAGTTTAGGGAGCAGGAGTCCTTTGGAAACTGGACATTAGGTCAAGAAGACCAAGACTGACTAATGGGCAGAAGTACAACAGTTTATGCTTAACTGGACAAAAAGTCCCGACAGTTGATTTGAGTGGCCAGGAAATATAATCCATAGGTTGATTCTAGGTTAATTATTCATCCCACATTTAAAAAAAATTTTTTTAAACCAAAATTTAAAAGCCAGGCAATGAAAACTCTGATATCCAGTTTCTCTTTAAAAAATTACAGTATCTGGAAACCCTGGGCCCATGTTCCTGCAAAGCACCAGCCAGCTACCCCTGACAAATACACATACGTGCTCTGCTGCTGGCCAGCTCCTGCCAGTCCCTACGGCTTCCCCAATACTGGGGCGCCAAGTATCACCGGTTACTGGGCATTTGCTGCTTGTTTCTCTGGACCCATCTCTCCACTAAAGGTGGGAATAAAAAGGACTATGGCAGGCCACAGTTTCCTGGTTTGTGGACACAGACCTACTGCAAGCATCCCCATCATGTTCCTGGCCCTGAAAGCCTGTGCTATCCCCTCTCATCTTGGTGAGCACCATGTTCTTTAATTTCTAACAGGACACAACTCGTGCAAAGACGGGCCTCAAGAGGGCTCTGCCAGCTTCTCTTCAGGTTGTCACTGGCTATTTCCAATACAGGCATGGCGCCAGATTCTTTATTCCATCTGGGTGACCAAGGCTCAAGCCCTAAAATTAACTAGTAATTTTGAGAGAACATACAAATTCCTAGATTTAAAATCCAAAAGGTCTCCAGAGGAATGAGGATCTCCTGAAGCTTCTTAAATTGCTTTCTGCAGAGATTTCACCTTTAATCTAATACACACACACACACACACACACACGTGCACACACACAATTTTCTAGATGGCTAGCATTTCTATAGGGAAAAATAAAGTGTCAACTTTACTATTGAAAACTTTGAATAAGATGGCATATTGGATGGAGTGAGTAACTTCTAATGTGGCTGTTAGAACTTCCTTCTCCATATATACATTTTTGTCCTCCCAAGCCTTAGTACTAAATGCTTGAGAGAAGAGATGAAAAGTTATTCTGAGAAAAAATATATATATAAGATATACATAATATATGAAAAATAAAATATTTATATACTTTATATATACTATATACTATACCAAATACTATATATAAATATATTATATGTAATGTAGAACAGAAACCACTTTTGTAAACCTTAATAAATTAAACTCATTCAACAAACACTATGCTGCCACGTGGGTGATTTCAAAGGACTGGGGATGTCAAGGTAGAGCAACCCCTCCACTGTCTTCAAGGAGTTCACTTTCTACCAGGGACACAGGAATGAAAACAAAACAGAATAAGCGCTAGTATAGAGGACTGTGAACAAAAGAATAATGTGAATGAAAGAGAAATAGATTCTAACAGGGGAGGAGTAAGGAGCAGGTGAAAACTACTGAAAACATGAGAGATTACTTTAGAATTGTCACCCTTTAAAGAGCAGTAAGATGGGAAATTCAATACAGGAAAAGGTATGGGAGATCAGGGAGGGACAAAGGGCACTCCAGCAAAGACAGCGACTCTGGGAGGGAACGGCAGCTCAACAGCTGTCCTCACTTGTCTGCATATGTGGGGGACGCCTAGAGAGGACCTGGAAGGCTAGGCTGGGGGCCCGGGGCAAAGATCTTTGGTTGAGAAAGCTGGATTTCTGATTCTTATAAGAAAAATGATTCAGGGCTCAGCCCAAGGACCTTTCCTATGTTTATCTGGGGTTCTCAGCTGGTCTTATGACCTTGAACATATGTTAGACTCTCAATTTATATCTCCAGGTAGAACCTCTCCCCCAAACTCCAGACCCAAATATCGAACAACCTAACTTGGTTACCGACAGTCTCCACTTAGTTATCTAACAAGGCATCCCAAACACAGCACATCCACACTGAGCGCCTGCTCCCCTCCTTCCCCAGCCTGCTCATCCCTGCATTAAATCATTATGAACATCCACAGTGGGACATTGTAGTGGACACCTTCCTCCCTTTCTGCTCATGGCAACTCCATCCTTCTAGGCACTCACGCCAAAAGTGCTGGGGTCACTCTTATTCTTTTTTGCATACCTCACATAATCAGTCCATCAGCAAACAATGTCACCTGTGCTTTCAAAATGCATCCAGAACCTGGCCACATCTCACCGCAGCTCTACTAATGCCATCCTCCCTCACCTAGACCATCACAACAGCCTCCTGAATTGCCCCCCACCCCATGCTCTATTCTCAATGTAACAGAGACCTGGTAACATGAAAGGCAGATCCTGTCACCCTGTTCAGTCTTCTAAAGCTTCTGTTCTCTTTCCAAGTAAGAGCCAAGAGCCTTACCATGGCCGGTGGGGCCTAGCACGCCTCTGACCTCGGCTTGCATAGGGCACCACTGACATCTTGGTGTTCCTCAAAGGTGCCATCTCGCCCCCTTCCAGCCCTCTCCCAGATTTCCAGTGCCTCACTCCTTCTTCTTGATGTCACCTTCTCATGAGGCCTCCTGAGTGAGCCTATTTAAATCACACTCCCCCACGCACACTCCTTATTTCCCTTTCCTGCTTTATTTCCCTCATAGCCCTTATCACTCACGTTCAACTCTATCTTTTCCTTCTGTATGTTGTTCCCTGTCTGCCCTCCCCACTAGATTACAAGCTCCTGGGGCCAGGGATTTCTGGCTGACAATTTCACTGTTGTCTCTTCAGGCTCGGGACAGAGCCTGGCTCATGGAGTATATTCAAATCTTTATTGAATGAAATACATCTCGATACTGAATTTCCATCTCTACCTGGAGATATAAATGTGAGCGAGAAGGTAACAACGGGGAGTAGGAGACAAATTCAGAGGCTGTGCCAATCACCACATACGTAATGAGGCCTGGACTGAGGAAGCGACAGGATTGAAGACTTTTCAGGAGTAGAGTGTACAAGGTTTGATAACAATGTGAGAGCCATGGGAGGAGGCTGTTAACTAGAACAGCTCGACAAGCTTCATGGAGATGGAAAAGGCCAGAGGGATGAGAGGATGAGGGGATGGGGAGGAAGGGTGGACATGAGGAGGTCAATTTTTGAGCATGTTAATTAAATGAGCTGTATTAATATATGGACTAATATCTCCTTCTTAGATATAGTTCAAAGCCTAAAAAACTCCTCCAAGACAATTTTTAAAGGTTTACGTTATTCCTAAATTTAATAAATCTAAAGACTCAACAGGGGCTCAAATTCACTAAGTATATGTATTACACTCCATTCTCCGGAACAAAAGAAAAATTACAAACACCAGAAATATGTGGGAAATGATGATTTGCAGAAGACCAGAGTGTCCCTAAGTGCTTGAAACTATGTGGAGAATAAAACAGAGCAGTGGCTCTGTTCTCCAGACTCACATGTAATAGGTTCTAAATCCAGCACACATTTGACCTTTGCTTTAAATAGATTTTCTTGGAGAGGAGGGAAGAAAACATTGATTCATCCGAGACTCCTGAACGACCTACTGTTCACATTACTTGAAATAAAGTCTGCTTTAAATCAGAATTCTTGAGACACAGAAATAAATATACCAAGAGGTTTCTAATTCTATGCTTTCACCAACTGATTATTTTCATTCACAACAGTGGATGAACTCGATATGGTCTTTGCAGAAGAAGGCCATGACCACAGAACAGAGCACACAGAGGAGTCAGATTAGTGCCATCCAGGCTCAGACTTGAGCTTGTCTTGCGATCAACACTTTCAATAGAACAAAGAAGAGAAGTATGTAAAATGGAGATGACTTCTCAGGGGTTTTCAAGGCCTGTGTTAATCTATCAACTTTTGGGGAAGAAGGGAAACCTATCAGCAAAAATATCTCCAGTAAGATCTAAAAAGGTTAAACCAGAATCATTCAATACCAGGATTGTTCACTCAGTAAACGTGAAACATACAAGCTTCCCACTCTGCTAAATTCAGTCATTAAGATCAATGCCACAAATTTAAGGGCTAATTAGGCAGTTAACATATAATCTGGGCCCTAAGCCTTCTTATCTTATTCTTTAGCAATTTTGTTTCCTCTCAAGACTTTTGAGTGTTTCACTGTTCATTTTAAATCATCGTCAGCAGACAGCTGAAGAGACAAATATAAATATAAATCAAATAGAAGTCTGCCTTACTATCTATGTGCTTCTGTTTGGGGAAGAAATTTGAAAACGTGCTTTGAGTACCATGTAGATAAATGACCTCAGGGCACCAGGCAGATAATAAAGGTATGACTTTGACATTAAGGAGTGGTGGGGTCTGTGGCCAACTGGAAAGTGCCTGTCCCCTCTACCAATACTCACAGTGCTATCCAAACAAAACACCACTGCAGGCTAAATTTGGCCCACTCACTATCAATTTGCCATGAAAAGGTTGTGTCCTTACAACCAAAAGGACCAGCCGCAGCCCAGAGAGACAGGGCTGATGTAGAGATTGAGTAGAAATCACTCACCAACACTCTCAGCCAGAACCTCACCCCGGATGTTGCGGCTGCCGCAAGCTTCATGCCAAAGGGCGAGGTGTTCGCAGAGAGGCTCCCTCCTACTTTGTTTCCTTGCCTGTTTCATCTTATGCACTATTACTAAAATCACCTCAGACTGTAATATTAGCAAGTCATTTTTCTGTTTATGGTGTTTTGCTCTCTGTTTATGTCCTACCAAATGCAATATCTAGAGATCAATTTCATGTTTACTCTTTTCATTTGTTTTATGGTTTATATAATTAGAGCTTTCATCCTCTTATGGCAAACAACCACGGAATCTTTCTTTAGCTGCATTAAGAATTTCTATAAAATCCAAAGCAAGACTATTAGGTATAAAAGAAAGCCATAAATACACGTGAAACCAGCCAGAGGGGAACAGGCCAACCCTGAGCTCTGGGCCCTGTGAGAGTACTACCTCATATTCCTTGAGTAACTTACCCATCTACTGTGGGGAGAAACCTTTCATGTTGCTGTAAACCAATACACACATGTGAATCCTCAGAGCAGGCCTTGCAGTATGAGCGCTTTCGGGAAAGACATCCTGCAGCTGAGAACCAGGTTCAACATTCCTCAGGGTGTAACTCAATCAGTCAGCCTGCAGAAACTCACCAATGACTGCTTTCTGAAGAAAGGGAGCAGAGGAGCATACCAGAGGGCGCAGGCCTCATCACCAGCAGTGTGCCCCATGGAGAGAAAATACCCCGCAATAAAGACGGTGGGGAAATTACTCTCGTATGAGTTTTAAGAGTTTTCATGACAGATGAAGAGAACTGTGGCCAATTAAAGCAACAATGCTACTAAGAAAAACAACTGCCAGAGAGTGAGCCAGGCTGCTCCAGGCTCTGCATCTGGAAGGTGACGGGGTCCCAGAGCCAGACTATGAAAAAGGACTTTAGTCCTGATTACCGTCTCTCAAAGCTGTAAGGTGTTTGCAGAGGAGTGTGGAAGAAGGATCCAATTAACAACAGGAGCCCACAAGTAACAGTGGAAGGTTGAGAAGAAAAACTGTGGAGATGGACTGTGGCTAACTGAACTAACCCTTCACTAACACTTCTGATGTCTTCACTAAAGCTACATGGCACTTCCTACTATGATAGAGT
This sequence comes from Diceros bicornis minor, assembly GCF_020826845.1. Classification (NCBI taxonomy): domain Eukaryota; kingdom Metazoa; phylum Chordata; class Mammalia; order Perissodactyla; family Rhinocerotidae; genus Diceros; species Diceros bicornis. Next base: position 9,162,417 of record NC_080748.1, on the reverse strand, counting down.
CTAAATTACAAAGAATGGCAATCACAATTTTTTTTAATTTAGCTTTCCTTCAGCTATAGTTACACACAGAAACTAATATGCGGTAATTTTGCATTTATTTGACATGTTTTTCTTTAATACATCATCCAAGGACCAGAGTGTTCTTTTAGACTTGGATTATATTTGAGCATGGTCACTCGGCAGAGACTCACCCTTCCATCAGTTAGAGGGCGAACCAGACCACATCTCAAGCAGTCAGTCCAAAGTTTTCCTCTGTTCCCTTCTATTCTAAAAGAGCTATACAAGAATGGAACAAAACACTGAGGTTTCTTTTTTTTTGACATCTTAGATCACTGTTTTCACACATCTTCAGCAAATAAATCATTTGGAGGTCTTCTCAGAGAGTGTTGCTTTGTTTTGATAAGAGGTAGGAGGGAGGTAAAAAGAGAAAAAATTAATTACTTATATCTAAGAAGGGAGAAACAAATCTGTCCACAAATTCATATTGGCTCTATTTCTCTTTTTCCACCAGAAGCAAATTTCCTGTAATGACACTGGAAACTGCACAAACGGCTCCCTGCTAGCTTCCTTCCGCTGCCACGGACTGAGCGAGAGGGCCCACTGCCCCAAAGCCCACAGCGGTCAGGCCTGCAGGAGTACACACAGGTTGTGCTGTTACCCAAAATTATATACCTGTCAATCTCTGGAAGAATTATGAGTGTGGAAATATTAAAGCAAACACTAAGTTAGGGGTCCACAAGCATTTCACTCTGCACCCAATATGGGAAAACTTCTCTAAAACATTAGCACTAATCCCAAGTTTTCAGTGCAGGATTTTCCAATTTTCCAATGCAGCAGCCCTAGGATAACAAATTCAAGACGTTCATTTTCCCCATAGCCAAACTGCCTGGAGTCATGGGAGACAAAGGCAATGAACCCCGTGGGGCCTGTTGCCACCGCCCATGCCTTTAATACTGGCAAGTCCAGCTTCTTGGGCACAGATTTTTCTTTTTTCTTTCCAGTTTCCCAACCTTCAAAGACTCTTTTCCCCAGAAAACCAGTCTAGAATTCCCAGTTTTCCTGGAGGCCCTTGCATAAGGAATCAGTCAATCCAATACCAACCACTTCCCTCTCTGCAGAAAAACATTCAGAGGCACACAGAGATTGCGTTCTCTGCGATGAGAATATACGCAGGGAGTGGTTGGCACGTTGAATCCATCAACCTGAAGACCTCAGTCCTATTGAGATGCCCAAAGCCCCTTTTACAACACCTGCAAAAGAACCAAGCAGCCATACCGAGCACAACCTAAATCCAAATGCCCAGAACTAACAGGCCTAGACCGCTGAGATGAATAAAACCATGAATGTAGAAGGCGCCTTCATGATGATGGTGGAAGCCCCTTACTTTACTTGCAAAGAAACTGAGGCACAAGGAGCATATGATGACATGACCGGTTCGCTGGGAAGGCTACAGAACACTCCCCTTATCTAGAGGCTTTCATCACTCGACACTGTTTTCTTTCCTTACTCCATCTCTCCACACTGTACTCTCAACCTGGAGCACTGCATCCACGACTCACACCGCTTTGGTCTCCATGACCTTCATTTTTACTTCCCTTTAGCCACTATCAGTTTCCCAGGGCTGCCTTAACTAACCATAAACAGGGTGGTTTAAAACAACACAAAATGATTCTCTCACAGTTCTCAGGGCTAGAAGTCTGAATTCAAGGTGCCAGCAGGGCCAGGCTCACTCTGAAACCTGTAGAGGATAACACTCCCTAGGCCCTTCCTACCTTCTGGTGGGTTGTCGGCAATTCCTTGGCTTGCAGCTGCAGCTAACTTCACTCAGCCACCACACTCTCCCTGTGTGCATGCATCTGCTGTGTTCTTACAAGGACACCAGTCATCGCACAGGGCCCACTCTGCTCCAGCACGACCTCATCTTAACTAATTACATCTACAGTGACCCTTTTTACAAATAAGGTCACATTCTAAGGCCCTAGGGGTTAGGATTTCAACATATCTTTTGGGGGACACAATTCAACCCATAAAAGCCAGACAATTAGCAGAGTCGTACCCAGGAACTTAAAGCACGAAATTTCCCTTTCCTTCCCTCTCACTGAATTTCTGCCACTCCTTCAACACTGCCTGCCTTGTTTTCAAAATATGTTTTGTTCCCTAAACCACTGATGACTTGCTCTCAGTTCTTTCTCAGCTTGACTTTCCTCTTCAACTACCCTGGACTTCACGATACTGATGCTGTCCTAATCTCCTCGACTTTCTGTTACTTCTATTTTTCCTAATCTGAAATATACAATCTATGTTCTCAACTCACATTCTCAATCTACAGAACACCAAAGGAGAAAGAGACTACCAATATCAACTGGTCTGTTAATATCACTTGTCCTGGAATGGGCCCAGGATGGCAACCTTGACCCAGCCCTCTCCTGACCTTCTCTCACAATGACTACCTTAACTTCAGAGCACTCATTCATTCAAAAGAATATTTACAAATACTTACTGTGTGCTACTAGGCATTTAACTTATGTTCAAGATTCGATGGTACACAAGATTAATATAATCCCTCCCTCCCAGGATTAAGAATGTGTCAGGAATATGAACAAATAAATGTGCAGTGCTAAGTGTAATAAGTGCCAAGATTCAGCCACATAAGGAAGCTACGGATGCATGAATGAAGACCTAACACCAAAGGAAGTTAAATCACATCTCCCCCAAGAGTCTGCCCCTGGCCTTCTTCTAATGCTGTACTTCTACCTGCGTATAGCATTCGATTCCAAAATCTCCAACACCGCTTCTGGTGGTTGGCACTCGACCTCAGCCTCAGGTTTTCCTCTGTGCTTACAACTAGATTTCCTCTTGCCATTTTCTAGCAGGATGTTCCAATAGTACCTGGAATTATGTAAGTCCAAAACAAAGGCCATCACCTTGATTTCCAGTCTTTCCCTGTGTGACCCCTCTTAGTTAATTTTACCACCATTCTCTCATTCCATCTCAGAATCCTGGTATCTTTCTCACCCCTTCCTTCTCTTTCATCCCCCTACCTTTCCCCCATTGCTTAACCCGTTTCCACGTGTAAGTTTTAAATTCTTACTAGAAAACTTTCCACCTGTTGTCTCTCTTTTCCCGTTACTACAGCCTAGGTTATTGTTCTCATTAATTCATTGTGATTATTGTAAAGATATCTTCACCACGTTACCTTTCCTCAAATCTCTACCCACTGCAATCCAGCTTACAAATAACTTGCATTTTTATAGCATGCTAAAGCTTATAAAATGCTTTCACACAAATCACTTTTCATCCCCACATCAGCCTGTGGTGATTGGTAGAATAAGAATTACTCTCCCCATTTTATGAAGAGGAAATGGCCTGAGAAGTTAAGTGACTTGCTCAAGGTCACAAAGCAAGTAGTGGCACAGCAACCATTCAACACCAGGTTTAATTTCACATGCAGAGCTCCACAGCCACACTGCTGCCAAAATCATCTTCCCAAAGAACATTTCTGATTCCAGTTCTCTGCATAAAACGCGTTCAAAAGCCAGCCACCAGCTGGGAAATGTCTTCCAGAGATGGCTGTGGGGGCCCTCACCTCTGCTTGGTTCCACCAGCCCTGCGCTCCTGCCTCAGAAGAACCCCACCTGCAGGAGCTGCTCCCAGGCTGGAGCCAGTGCCGAGAGGGAAGTGGCAAAAGCTGAACCAGCAGCGTTGACTTTGGCGCCTTGGGTCTAGGTAATGCAATAAACTCAGCAGCTCTCCAGGGGGGCTTTTAAATTCCATAAACTCAGCAATATTCCTGGCCACATCCTCCACCTGCTGCCGGCCCAATCACTAAGTCCCTCTGCCTTTCTCCCCAGCCTCCTTCGTTCGTTGCCGAAATTACCACCCTAGGCATGGAAATCTGTTGAGCACCATACTCCATGACTACTCAGTTTGGTGAGCCCAACCTTTCCTGCACAGGCAACAAACGTTTAATAGCAATCCATTAATCATCAAGTGCTTTGCAGGTGCTGGGACACAAAGGTGAAGACCAGGTTCTCGCTACCATGAACTACCTGTGCCTCCATTACCCTATTCTCTGCATCCTATGGAACCTGAGCTGTCATCAGTAATCTTCCATTCATCTCAAACTTCTCAAATTCCTGCATTACGGCCATCATTAAAATATGACTTTATCTCTAAAGATATTATTTGTCTCATAACCCTCTGTAATATTTTCTCTGTCTCTCCTGCTTTCCCTCTCTCATTTAAACCAGATCATCTCAGTGTTCTTTCCAGAATCTCTGGATCTCTAACTCTCCCATCATCATTTCTCTTCCCTCTGAAATACACACTAGCCACTAACACTCTTGTGCCCACCCTCTTTGCAGTTATGGAAGCAACTCTTTCATGTTCTTTTTTTGAGGAGAAAGGAGATTAAAGATGGTTGAATTCAAACACAGCCTGAAGACCGTGAGAAGTCTTTCCTCTATAAAACCCTAACAGCAAATACAGGCCATCTGTCTCTCTGCTGTTGCTCTTTGTTCCCCTTATACTTCACCAAGACCAAGATCTTCTACACTCCCCAAACTGACCTCCATGTTCACACATTTTTCCAGAACTATCTTCTACCACCTACTGCCTGTTGGAGCACCACCCATTCTTCAAAATGGAACGAGATGCCTCTCTTCTTCCAGTGAGTTTCTCATGAGCTACAGCACATTAATTTTTCTGACCATCTTCTAATAAATTATATTCAGTCTGTAGAGATAGCAAGATGTGGGGAGGCCTAGAAGCCAGGCTAAGGATTTCACATTTAAAGTCTTAAAAAACAGGGGGCCTGGGGCCGGCCCGGTGGCGTAGCGGTTAAGTGCGTGCGCTCCACTGCGGCAGCCTGGGGTTTGCAGGTTCGGATCCTGGGCGAGGGCTGACGCACCTCTTATCAAGCCATGCTGTGGCAGTGTCCCATATAAAGTAGAGGAAAATGGGCACGGATGTTAGCCCAGGGCCAATCTTCCTCGGCAAAAAAAAAAAAGAGAGAGAGAGGAGGATTGGCATCCGATGTTAGCTCAGGGCTGATCTTCCTCAGAAAAAAACCAAACCAAACCAAAAAAAAAGAGGGGACCAGCCCAGTGGCATAGTGATTAAGTTTGCATGCTCCACTTCGACGGCCCGGGGTTCACAGGTTCGGATCCTGGGCAGGGACCTACGCACCGCTTATCAAGCCATGATGTGGCAGGCGTCCCACATATAAAGTAGAGGAAGATGGGCATGGATGTTAGCCCAGGGCCAATCTTCTTCAGCGAAAAAAAAAAAAGGGGGGGGAACTATTATAAGTTAGACCAGCATTGTCCAATAGAATTTTCTGTGATGACGGAAATGTTCTTCTGTACTGTCCCCATGTGGCTTTGAGCACTTGAAATGTGGCTAGTGCAACTAAGAAACTAAACTTTTAATTTTATTTAACTTAATTTAAATAGCCACATGCAGCTAGTGGCAACCATAGTGGGAACTAGATTTCTAGACTAAGTTGATGCCACACTAGAAGAGTTTTTAATAAGATGAATCTGATCCAGTAAAATGGAAGATAGTGTGCTGGGTGCACAGCAAGGGAAACTAGCTAGGAACCCCTGAAAGCGGTCTGGGCAGGAGACTTTCCTTTCTCTAGAAAGAAAAAGAAAGAGATGACTCTGCCCTATCACCAAGGCACTAGAAAAAGAAAAATGAAAAAACGGAGCGAGACGTTTCCTAAATCCCTTCAAAAAAAACAAGACTACAGAAGATAAAACACCTTTTTGTTTGGGAGTCTTAATTTGTCCAAGTGAGTTTCCTATTGAATAACTCTATCAAGTAAGAGATTTTGTTCCCCTACTAAGAAGCTCATAGTTTCATCAAGCCAAATACAAAAATAATTATTTTCTAGAAAGAATACAGAAAATGTAAAATAATCACTTAATATGCTATTTATTTTTTCCTTTCCACTTTGGCAAAATTCAGACTTTTTATTTGGGCACACATAAAACAATAGACTTCTTATGAGGCATCAGAGTGAGGCTGGGTACACATGAGAGGGTGTTATGACATGCTCACAAAAAATAAACTGTGCTGCCAGGGAAATGACTACAATATCCTAAGGTAGTGTTCACATGTGGTCTCTGAACCAGGTTATATCTCATACTTCTGAACAGAGCCTGGAAATGGCTTGTTTATTTCCTTACCACCCTCCACCCCACACAGAGGTCTGCCCCTTTCCAATACAACTCAACTCAGGGGAAGAGCTACCGAGTACAGCACATGAAGAAATATGTAGGAGACACAGGGAAAAACAATCGAGTCATCCTTCCCCAGATACCTGTGAACACCAAGGACATTTTAAGGTATCTATGCTTAAGCTCTCAAGTTAGAAACACATTCCTTAATTTGAAATGTCAATCCTCTGATCTGTACCACCAATCAGATCATTTGTTTATAACCATTATCTACCTGTCAGAATACTTATCCTCCAAGGCACTACTGATTTTTAAAATAAATAAATCACTAAATAAATAAATTGTATTAATTTGATTTATATAAGTCAAAGGGACAAAGCACCAAGTGAGGTATTTCCATTTAAACCGTTCTTTTTTGAGCCCTCTACATCACTTCGTTGGGGGCATTTAGGCCTGCCTATTGAAGGCGAGCTTATCCAACCCATGAACTCCGGCAGAGCACAGGAGTGCTTTATATACTCTTCCAAACACCTTCACTCTCTGAAATGAACCCATCAGAACAGAATCAATGCCACATATTCTAAATTAGTATACATGATATTCTTCTTTCATAATCCTTTCCCACTTATGGTGGAAGGATTTCATATTCTGTCAAAGCACATAAGCTATCGATGAGAACAGATTGTCTCATCACATTTCCCAAAATATTAAAATGAAAAACTACTTGATAAAATGTGTAACTTCCACATAGTCATCAGCGTCTGAAAACAATTGGAGGTATTTCTCAAGGCACTGCTCTGCACCTGGCCTGATATGATTTCGTCTGTCCTGTTCTACAACTCGTCTATCGACCAGGCTTGATTTAAACAGCATAAATGTGTAAACACAGGATGCCCTCTGGAAAGGAAGAATGTTGGACATTTTGAAGCATTTAAAGACTGATAACTGCAGAGCAGTGGCCCTGGAGAAACTGAACTTGGCTCCTGCTCAGCCACTTGGCATTACGGGTCACACGATGCAAATCCTAAGGACAAAGCCGACATGACAGACATGTGCATTAGTGCCATTCTCAAAATTTGTCCTGCTAGAGCCTCTCCGTCACCTCAAGGGGACCATGTCTACTTCATATGTTCATCTTCCTTATAAAACCTGAATGCTAAGAAACTGGCAAGTTCACTCAGGGGAGCAATTGGAATTTAAGGACAAAAGAAATGAGAAAAAGCAGGATCCGCCCCATGTGGTTCCAGAATACTCCCATGAAAACAGAGAAGTGAAGAGAAAAGAGAAAGAGCAGAGGGTCCTTCTAGGGCTGCCTCATACTCACTCGGCAGCTGCAGTTTGCTTTTAAACTACTCAGAATGTCAACCAGTGAATCTGGTATGTTCAAAAGCTCACCAGTGAAATTACCTTCTGGAGGCAAGTGGGAAATAACTAAGACATGGCTGAAGCCTACAAGCAACTGCTCACTTGGCCACTATTTCCAATTCCCAATAATTCTGAAAAATTATTCAAGTTTCACTTTCTTGATAGCCTTGAAATGGGAGGAAATGTACTGTTAAGGACTTGGGGGTGAGGAGAATGCACCAAAGAACACTTTCTCTTGAAGTTTCAATCTCATTTTGCTCTCCAAGTCTGAAGTTTATACTCTTTAGAGAAAGAAGGAGTAAGGAACTCAAGTCTGTCGCAGGACTTGTAAAGTGACAAATACACCACCTACTCAGAGAGACAGACATGAGAGGGCAACCCTGGCCAGGAACCCATTCTAACCTTCTCATGCTGAAAAATATGGGCCAACAGGCATCAGAGACATTTAAAAACAAATTTGTTTCAACCAATTCAAGACCTAATGGCTTGATTTGGGGGCCTAAAACTGACTGGAAGGGAAACAACTCATCATTTGAGGAGGTATAAAGTATAAAATACCTAATTTGCATGCTTAATCCCATGAATGGCTGAAGACAAAAAAAAAAACCAGTTTAGGGAGTGCTCTAGGTCCTCATAGAACAGATACATAGTTTCTTGGGGCACACATCTAGACCCTCAATAGGAATCCCGGGAAGACACCATGACCAGGATGAATTTGTTCATGCTAACCTAAAAAGGGACAGAGGTCTGGGGGCTTCGCTGAGTGCAGAAATACTACTTTGAACAGAAAATGGAGATCCTCGGATAGTTGGGTTTTAACTTAAGACATCAACATCATGAAAATTTCTAAACCATTCCTAAGACTCCTTCTGATGGAGGATATAGCCACTGAAGAAGGAAAACCAAATGAGATTCCATAATTGCAATCAAGCTCGTGACTTTCTTCTGCCAAACCATGAAAAATAGTTTGTTTAAAACATAAGCTTAATGATGACAAAGCAGCTTAGGGGCTATATAATTTTCACCAAACGTTCTGCACCATCTTTTACTTTTGTCCCCTAAAATTGTTTTTGTTTTTCTCTTGCCCTATATGGAACCGAGCACAACCAGGACCACACAGGCAAATAAACACACCTTTTGAATTACAAGGTTTTTAAAAATAAGTCAGTGTAGTAGCCATTTTTCTTTCTTTCTTTCAAACTTCATTGTTGTGAATCATTCTTTATCAGCCTAAACAATTTTCCCTACTCACCAACAGCTGTTTTGGTGGGGTAAATGGAAGATTATGATTAATCTGTGTCGGGGGTAAGAAAGTGAGCTTACTAGAAGGACCAGGGCAGGGTAGACAGGGAGCAATAAATGCCAATTTGTAAAATACCATGAAATTAAGGTAAATTAGTCAGTAAGGTTGTATGACTTTCAGTATGACATTTTGAAACATTTTTTACTTCTATTCCTATAATTACATCAGTATTATACACGACAGGATTAGAGTAATGAGACTCAATTTCCTGTGTGGTATATAGAAATCAGTCACTGCTTTATAGCTATAGCAAATGGTCTCATTTGCCACATCATGGGTAATCTTGTAACCCATCCAGAATTTCTGTGAAGTTAAAGAATTATCAAATAGAATCCCATATAACTTTATAGGAGGCCATCAGTATTCACTGCGAATAATTTCTACAGAACTCTGCTAACAGTGCAATCTGAAAGCCACGGGAACAACTAGAGGTACAGAAGAATGCATTCCGTCCCTTCTCCCTCTCCCTTCATCTTCTATCCTAGTAGGAAAGAGGCAGGGGTTGGATGGAAAGACAGTGCTAATGTGGGAATTCTGTGATTTTTTGATCTAAAACACTAGTCATATTTTCATTCTGAAGAAGGAAGCCAGAGAGATTATTTTCAGGGAATACTGAACATATAAAAACTACCAGATGAACAAAGATTTTTGTCTCTCTCCTGCTCCTTTCCTCTTTTCCACTAATGCCTTCTGTTATTCATGTCTCCCAAAGTCTCCCAAACCACTCAACCCTGTCCACTTCCACTCTGTAATTGCCTCCTTCTTCCTCTGTGACCCAGGCTCTTCCGGTCTTAAATAAGCATGTTCACAGTCTTGAAATGTTTTAATAGCTATCACATGCAAGGGAAATTAGATTGAATATATTATCTCAAAAAGGCAGAATTGGGACTACTGGTACAGATTTTGACCCTGTCCAAGGGTCAAATTCATCTTTACTCAAAGAGGAGTAAAGCCAGTACCTGGCAACCGGTAGAAGCAGCTACAGAAATGCTACTGACAAAACGAATTTAGAGAATAAAGACAATAAATAGGAGCCAGAATTAGAAGATTAGAAGTAAGAAAAATTTAGTGCCTTATTTTTTAAAAAAGAAGGCACATTTTTTAAAAATGAATTCCTTATAGTTTTGAATTTAACTTCTTTTACCAAATGTGTTAGAAAAGAATATCTTCCTATCCTCAATTCCAACCCCAGAGAGAAATGGAAAGACTCTGCTAGCACAGCAACGCATTGAGGTGATACTATGAGAGGCATCTAGTACTTAAAAAAAGTTATGATGCTACAGTCTGAAAAAACAAAAGACCTAACATACCTTCTCTAGGGTGTCTTGTAAGGACAAGCTGAAATAGAATCAGAATATCCTTTGGCATCTTGTGTCATCTCTCTAAGAAAAAGCTGGAATCTTCAAACAAGACAAAAGCATACAAAGAGACAAGCAAAGAAAGAGATGAGAGACAGACAGGCAGACACTAACTCTAAGTTGGTGTCTATCCAAGGTGGATGCTGTGGCCTACAGGTCCCCCATTGTACCCTGCTCCTCTGTACCTTTCCAGAGGCTGCAGGCACAGCTGAGGCATGACATATAATAGAACTGTGAATAGGAAATGAAGTAAACAAACTTTTCAGTAATGAAATTGACAAGAAAACAGCACCATGATTTCACAGATGGGCCAAGCCTTCAGTGTTAGGGACTCAACGCAAGTTGGAAAACCATCAAGTTGTGATTCCAGGTAAAGCTTTTAGATAAAATAATGCATCAAAGTACATGGCTGGACTGCAAGGAAATCTACCAGTTTCTAATTAAGATATCAGCAGGAATATCCTCTAAGACATGGAGTGTTGCTACCTGTTTTTCTCTCAGGAAGTCAAAGGAAACCAAAGCTAAGGGCTCTCCCAGTCAGGCTCAGCAAATTTATTTAAATTTGAAATCACACTTGTGTTGGCTATATTGGTTTGACAGTTGAAAAATGATAAAAGATTCTTCTGAGAGTAGTTTCACTTTATGTGGCTAAACCTAAATACTCATTTATTTGGCAAATGTTAGAAAACATTTAAGACAGCAGGGCATTGTGCCAAGAAATTCAGAGAATGTAAAATGAACCAATATATGCTGTCCTCATATACCTTAAAGTCTAAGAGAAGACATAGGATATGTACGAAAAATAACTATAACACAAGGCACTAAAGTATTAAGAGCCAAACAGTAGTAAAGTTAAGTAATAAGGAATTTCAAAAAAAGGAAACAAAAAAAGTATATACTAACTTTGACAAAGCCTTCCTAATCCCCCACAACTGGAAGAACTGACATTTGGGCTAGCTTTTGAGAGAGAGGTAGACTATGGACACACAAAGAAAAGAAGGTAAGGGAAGAGGAAATTGGAGTGAAATAAACTACACAATGGGAACCCTCAGGTGCTACACCAGGAATGGCAACTGGCTTCATTTAGCGGGAACAGAGAGGAATATAATGGGAAATGGTGGGCAAATAAGACCAAGATGGACAACTGGACCATCTTGAAGGTGAGCCCCAGAAGTTGAGGCTTCCTTTTGAAGTTATTAAAATCTTTTTTAAAAAGTTACCAGATCAAAGTAGTGCTTTAAAAACATTAGACAGGCAGAAACATTGAACAGTAGAGTGAAGGATGGAGAGGCAAGGGGAATGAAGCTATAGACACAGGTGGAAGGCAAAGGGAGAGTCAACTAAGAAACCAGCAGCAAGAGGGAAGGAAAAGAGAACACTGCACCTCCAACTCAATCCACACAGCTGTGGGGCCTTGACAGTGGGGCAAGAGGCTGCTGCACAGAAGAGCTGATTTAATAACCCCAGACAGAAAAACACGTCCAGGCTCTGAAAGGCTGCTTGAATAACAGCAGGTTTAGACAAAAATATTACTACTTAGATTTGTATAAAGTAGGAATATCTTCCTTCAAAAGGTAATTACCCACATCTATTAGAATGGCAAAAATCTGGAGTACTGACAACATCAAATGCTGGAGAGGATTTAGAGCAACAGGAACTCTCATTCACTGCTGGTGTGAGTGCAAAATAGTACAGCCAGTTTGGCAGTTTCTTACAAATCTAAACATACTTTCACATATGATCCAGCAATCATAGTCCTTGGTGTTTACCCAAAGGAGTTGAAAAGTTATGTCCACACAAAGACCTGCACTTGGATGTTTATACCAGTTTTATTCATAATTGCCAAAACTTGAAAGCAACCAAGATGTCCTTCAGTAGGTGGATGGGTAAATAAACTGTGGTACATCCATAGAATGGATTCAGTGATAAAAACAAACAAGTTATCAGCCATGAAAAGACATGGAGGAAACCTAAATGCGTACTACTACGTGAAAGAAGCCAATGTGAAAAGGTTACCTACTGTATGATTCCAACTATATGACACTCTGGAAAAGGCAAAACTATGGAGACATTAAAAAAAAAAAAATCACTGTTTGCCAAGGGTTTGAGGGAGAGGGACCAGGAATGAACAGGTGGAGCACAAAGGATTTTTGGGGCAGTGAAACTATTCTGTATGATACTGTAATGGTGGACACCTGTCACTATACATTTGTCCAAGCCCACAGGATGTACACCACCAAGAGTGAAGCCTAAGGCAAACTACTGACTTTGGGTGATAATGATGTGTCAATGTAGGCTCATCAGTCATAACAAACGTACCACTCTGGTGGGGATTGTTGATAGTGGGGAAGAATATGCACATGTGGGGGTAGGGGATATATGGGAAATCTCTGTACCTTCCCCTCAATTTTGCTGTGAACCATAAACTGCTTTAAAAAAATAAAGTCTTAATTTAAAAAATGACCAGAAAAGAAAGTAATTACCAAGTGACATCCCAGGAAATGGTGGAATAGGGTGCTCAGAGAAACAGGTCCTCCACTAAAGCAATGATAAGCTGACAAATGCTGATACAATCAACTTTTCAGAACTCTTGGATTTAATAAAAAACCTACGATAACTAGGGGAGTGCTTAATGAAGAAAAAGGCAGCTGAATTGTCATTAAGAAAGCACTGTGGACTTTTTGCTTACTTGCCTACCACTACCCATTCCCCAGCACCACACTGTGGCCATGAGGATGGTGGCCCACATTCCTAGAGCAGCTTGCTGGCTCTGAGGGACTAATCATATGGACCTTATTCTTAAAATACTGCAGTTGTGCATTTTTTCTAATGTGACCATGTGTCTGGTGGTTCCCTGAGAGACTGGTACAGAGGCTGACCTTTGTCTTGCCCCTGCTCCCTTGTACTAGAATGGCTTTTCAGGTGGTGGTGGCATCTGTTGGAAGATTTAAAGACATATGCTACCCATGCCTACCTGGGGCAAGGCACAGTAGATGGGCAAGCAGCAGACAGACCCAAGAGCCTGGAAAGCAAGAGGCTGAGGAGGAAGTTTCTTGAAGGAAAAAGGGCTTGGAAGGGCCGCCACATATACTGTGAAAGCTCAAGTGCAACGTGCATGCCAAGGACTGACACATGCTCAAAAAAGACCTGAGAGGACCCTAGGCTTGTACCTCTCGTGGTTCTGTTGACTCTGAACAAACAGGAGGTAAAGGCTAAGGCAGAGCTGTAGATGACCTAGCTTGACACTAAAGGAGTGCCCCAGCTCACAGCTAGGCTGCAAAAACAGGGAATGTATTCTTCTTTCTTTTTTGGCTCTGGATATTTAAGGAAATATCTGTCAGGTCACTGGATGATCACTGAGAAAACAGAGCAGAGACTTCAATAACCACACATCAACAAAACAGAGACTTCAGTAATAACACATGACAAGGAATACAGTCTTTGCAAAAATAGATTGGAAACATCACTAAACAAATGGCAGCCCTCAACAGTCAACAACAACCAACCCTGGTTAGGTGGAGGAGCTGATGTCCAGAGTTATCACCTTATAATATTTAAAATAACCAGTTTTCAACAAAAAAAATTACAAGGCATACAGAGAAATAAGAAAGTATCTCCCAATCATTGGAAAAAAATAAATTTAAAGAAATCATCCCTGAGGAAGCTCAAACATTGGACTTACTAGACAGAGACTTTAAATCAACTGTTTTACCTATGTTCAAAGAGCTAAAAGAAACAGACAAAAAAAATAGAGTAAATCAAGAAAACGATGTATGACAAAATGGAGATTATCAGTAAAGAGAGAGAAATTATGAAAAGGAATCAAATAGAAATTCTGGAGCTGAAAAGTAAAATAGCTGAAATTAAAAATTTACTAGAGGGCTTTAACGGAAGATTTGAACAAGCTGGGAAAAGATTCAGCAATACTGAAGATAATACTGAAGACAGGACAAGTGAAATTATACAGACTGAGAAGCAGAAAGAAAAAAGAATAAATATAAACAAACAGAACCAGAGGAACCTGTAGGACACCATCAAGCATATGTATACGGGAGTCTTAGGAGGAAAAGAGAGGGATAAAGAGCCAGGAAGAATATTTGAAGAAATAATGGCTGAGAAATCCCAAATTTGATGAAAGATATGAATCTACACATCCATGAAGCTCAACAAATCCAAGTAGAATAAACTCAAAGAGATCTACACTATGACACATTATAATTAAACTGCAACAAACGAAGAGAGAGTCTTGAAAATAGCAAGAGAGAAGGAACTCATCATGTACAAAGGATCTTCAATAAAATTTATTGCCAATTTTTCATCAGAAACCATGGATGTCAGAAGGCAACAGTGTGAAATATTTAAGGTGCTGAAAGAAAAATAAACCTGTCAACGAATAATACTATATTCGGCAAATCTACCATTTAAAAATGAAGGAAAAATAAAGACACTCCCAGATAAACAAAATTTGAATTCATCATTAGAGCTGCCCTACAGAAATACTTAAGAGAAATGCTTCAGGCTGAAATAAAAGGACAAAACAGTAACTTGAAGCCATATGAAGAAATAAAGAACTCCAGTAAATCTAACTGCATAGGTAAAATATAAAATCCAGTATTACCATATCTTTATTTTGCAACTCTTCGTTGTTTCTTATATGATTTAAAAGACAAATGCATAAAACAATAATTATGACTTTATGTTAATAGGCACACAATGTTTAAAGATGAAATTTATCACAATAATAATATAAAGGGAGTGCAGAGCTATTTAGGAGCAGTTTTTCTACGCTATTGAAGCTAAATTGATATCAACTCAAACGAGATTGTTATAAATTTATGATGCTATTTATAATCCCCATGGTAACCACTCAGTAAATAAAAAATATACAGAACAGGAAATGAGGAGTCTCTTAGTCTGTTCAGGCTGCTATAACAAAATACCACAGATTGAGTAGCTTATAAACAACAGCAATTTATTTCTCACAGTTCTGGAGGCTGGAAGTCTGAGGCCAGCATGGAGGTGTGAGGCCTTCTTTGGGTTGCAGACTTCTCATTGTATCCTTACATGGTGGAAGGGGCTAGGGAGCTTTGTGGGGTCTCTTTGGTAAGAGCACTAATCCCAATCATGAGGGTTCTACCCTCATGACCTAATCATCTCCTAAAGGGCTGCCTCATAAAACCCTCACCTTGAGGATTAGGATGTCGACACACGAATTTTGGGAGGACGCAAACATTCAGACCATAGCAAGGAGGGTATCAAAAAGGCACACTCAGAAAAATCAAACACGAAAGAAGGGAGCATTGGATGCTAAGGGAAAGAAGCCAGCCATAAAAGGTCACGTATTATATGGTTCCATTTACATGAAATAACCAGAGTAAATCCATAGGGACAGAAAGCAGATTGGTGTTTGCCAGGGGCTGGGGGTGAGAGTGGAATGGGGAGTAATTGCTGAAGGAGCACAGGGTTTTCTTTTGGGGTGATGAAAGTATTTTGGAACTATACAGACATGGTTGGTTGCACAACATTATGAATGTACTAAATACCACTGAATTGTTCACTTAAAAATGGTTCATTTTATGTTATGTGAATTACACCTCAATGAAAAAAAGTAAGCTAGAAAAAAAGTAATTACCTCGAATTTTGTTTTCATTCTGCTACTAGTAAAAAGAAACTAACCAAAGCTTATTCCTTATAAGAACAGACTGAACAAAATTGTCCTTCTAAAGAAAAGGATATCAGAAGTAGTTTTAGGATCATCTCAATCTTGCCTCTACCCAGAAAACCTTAATCTAGTTGCAAATCCATCTCAAAGTTTTACTTGTCAGCCTTAATCTCCCTGAAAGCAAAGTTTAAATGCATGTTCACTTGTCATATTGCAGCTTGGTGTCATCAAAGGCTCAGAGTTTAACATATATAACAATGGAAAAAGGGAAAATATCCACTTTTAAGCCAAAAAACTAAAATTATTATTATAATAAACCCCAATATTTCAGATAGCAAAGTTTAACCTGAAGTCATTAATTTAAAAACTCATATTTTTAAGACTCGACAATTAAAATGTTCCAAGGAATAGCCTCTCGTGAAGTTTAAAACTTACGTCATACCATGTCAACACCTGAAAACATGAAGGCAAACCAGCTTCGGCCGGGGTCAATATTTTATGTTTGGCTTGCAATCCCTTGATGTCCTTCCCACTTGCCAATAAAAAGCAAAAGAAAGAAACACCATTCTTAACCTTAAAATTTATACCACACACTTTATGTATATATAAGGCTTAAAAATCTAGCTCTGGATTAAAGAATTTAGCCAACATGGTTATTGTATGCAACTTTAAAATCCATGATTTCTGGAATTCAAGATTGGAAGACAGGAGGTATGGGCTGATTCAGACGAAGCCCTTACCTGGCACAGGCACAATAGTGCAAAGACATATTAGTGTTCTTCCCCATGAGCCACATAACCTTGCCCACATTTCACACATGCCGCTAAGACTGGAATGAAAGTCATATCCCAGGGAACCAAAGTTTGCACCCAGCATCTCTGGGCTTAATAAAAATAATAAATCGTCCCAATTCTGACACATGTATTTTAAAATACTCAAAAAGGTTGGATGATCTGTTGTGACTTCTAGGTACAGTGACATAATCCTGAACAGCTGGATATTAACTTGAACACTAAAGCTTCTCAGGAAATAGTTGCCCTGTCCTGCGAGGAAAAATGCTACGTTTGCTGCACGGCTGCAGCTCATTGTGCACGGATATTTCCGCTACCCAGGACTCTGCTGGCTGTGGCCCTCGTTGTTTCTATGCCTTGAACATCTGAGCTCTGTAAGAAGTCATGGCCATGCTGCTCCTGGTCTCACAGGCCTTGGTTATCTCTGATGCCACAAGAAATTATCTTCTTTTTCTCCAACATTCTGGACCAAAGTGTGGATCTTCTTCTTGAGTATATGCATCAGATGTCTTTTTAAGTGTCATTTTCCTTTCAAGTAAGTGTCTCTCTACCATCCAAGAAAGTTAGTTACATCACATGTTCCCTCAAGGTAAAGGGTATAGTCACTAGATACGCAGGAGAAAATAAAAGCCAAGCCTCAGCAAGCCAGAAACCGGTGGCAACAACAGGAATGTGACAAACCTTTCATATCTCTTCAGTGCTATCTCTGGTTCTCTCTGGAGGTCTTTCTACACCTTCTCGATCAACTGGTACCCAGTTTTGGCTTCACGTGACCCATCATCGCCAAACCAATCCAAACTGCATTTGGCATTCCAGCACCAGCAACCGCTGCCCCCTCTGCACTCTCTGTCTTGAACAACTTCTCAGGGCATTCCTTTTTTTCTTTCCAACTTTATTGAGGAATAATTGACAAATATAACTGTACATATTTAAAGTGTACATGATAATTTGATATACATATACATTGTGGAATTAATACCAAGAGCAAGATAGTTAACACATTCATCACCTCACATAGCTAACTCTTTATTTATTTTTTTTTTTTAGCGGCGAGAATGGTTACAATCTACTCTCAGCAACTTTCAAGTATACAATACCATATTATTAACTATAATCACGCTGTAAATTAGACCCTCAGAACTTCTTCTTCTTGTAACTGAAAGTTTGTATCTCAGGGCATTCTTGTTGCATAGTTCATCTTTGAGTCAGTCTACATTAGGACATCTATAGACAGGTCTATTGACAGACACCTCCTGACAGTGACCTCCATGGTCCAGTTGGCTGAGAGAAGAGGGCAGGGTCACACGACCCACGCCCACACCAGTAGAGGTGTGAGTGGGCAAGGCAATAATAAAATCTCAAATATCACTACCATTCTATTTAATTTCCCATTTTCTCCCACAACCTAATCAATATTTAAGGCCTTTCACGCAACATGCAAGGAAGTAAGTTACTATTTTAAGCACTCATCTTCTAACTTCTCTAGTTTCTTCTTTAGTTAGAAACCATAGAAGTTTCTAACTAAACTTAGTAATTTTCCCCCTCATTCTGCTACTGTAACTCCTAAAAGTTACAGGTTTGACAATGATGTCAAGTCATCTGTGGTTAATAAAGATTCCTATTAAAGAGACCTCTAAAAATGTCTGTTCTCAGCAAATGGCTAGATTAGAGGCAAAATTCACATTAGCTCTGCAAATTATGGGTTGCAATAAAATCCTATTGGCAGATACTAATGGGGTCAAAGATGCTTTATCTCTTGATGTCACCAAATAATGGGTCTAGAACAAAGAGGATTCTAGTCCTGAAAAAGAAGCAGGCCAGCAATCCTTGAAAGAGAGACTTTAGGATGCAACTCTGAAGGTCAAGGGAGAAAAGCCAATAGCCCGGTTCATCTTCAGCGAAACATAAAAGAAGACGGATTATGAGGCCATTTGAAGATTACATCAGGTAATGAGGTTAAATTGAGACATTTCTACTCTAGCCACTCAATTTCAATTGCAAAGTTGACTTGAAGAATACCTCTCCCATCTACAAACACATAAATGGACTTGCTTAGTAATAGAATTAAAAGTTCAATTCAAATTATATGGATACAATGAACTTGAAATAACTCATAAGAAAAAAACTGAAGTAATATTGATACAAAAGTCACATTGGCACCAAATTAGCTTTTAGAAGCATTAGTTGAATTTTATTAAACCTACACATTCAAGAGCTGCATCAACTTTGGAAGTGAATTTGAATCTTGGCCCTGCCACTAACTATGTGTGTGATCTTGGCAAACATACTTATCTCCTCTGAGCCTCGCTTTCCTCCAAAAGGCAATGGAGCCACCACATCCTATTTTGGACGCCTGTGCACGGTCACTGTGATGATCGCCTAACCACACCCAGCACAAAGCGCAGGGCAGGGTGGGTAGTTCAGCGTCCATCTCCTTGCCCCCTTCCTGCTATTTACGTCCCAGATGATCCCTTTTCCTTTGTATTTGGTCTGTTGCCATCTGCTCACTGACAGGGTGCTTAGAAATGAGCTAATATCTGCATTTAAGGATTTTCTTCTGTATTACCAAAGGATGTTACATGGGAATATTACAGCATACCAGAAGACACCATCAGCGCAGACCCAGGTTTCTTTAAGCTTTTCAAGTGCACCTTCTTAGATCCACCAGCTAACAGTTTTAAGGGACTTCTGTGGCCTAAAGACAATTGTAAATAAGTACCCTGATGTGTAAGGTTTATTTGTTGCCAAGGGCTCGTTTTTTTTCCAGATTAGATTTAATCACTAATTCACTTTAGGCCAGTGACTGAACTCACACTTCCCAGAATAACTGTTTCAGTCTGCAGTAGCTCACTGTTAATTTCTAGTCAGGTATCACACAGCTACGCAGAACACTTCAAGAACATTCTTATTTTTATACCAAAAAAATTTAAAAATTAGTAAGACCTCTTTCCTATTCAATAAAATTAAGAAAAAAATATTCAATAGATAAAGCTAGGGAATGACAAAATTAATCAGGGAACCAGCATCCCATATCGAGTCGGTCAGCATTTAGGCTTAAATCAATCATGTCAGGCCTACAAGTTCTTTCTTTCTAAAAAATGTGGAACCACCTTGGGGCACCTACTAAACTTTGCGAAGGATGCAGTCCCCAAATAACTTCATCTATGGTGGTGTGAGCTTCCTCTGTGTCCTAGTAAACCTCTGCCCACTAATCATAGCAAGTAATGATAGCCAACATATACAGCGCTTACAATAGCTATGCATTCTTTTAAGGAATGTGCATATTTTAACTCACTTTAATCTTCACAATAACCCTATGAGGGAGGTGTTATTATTAACACCATTTTACAGGTGGGAAAGCCTAGGCATACAGAGCTCAAGTAATTTGCCCCAGGTCACAGAGCTAGGAGGTAGTAGAACCAGGATTCAAACTCAGGCTGCCTTCAGAATTCCTGAGTTAATCACTAACCCTATGCTGCCTCAGTGTCCTGGAAACAAAGATGCTCAAAGTATACAATCCTCATTGTTTTCACTGGTTCTCACCACACACCTAATGAATGATTTCACAAGTGCAAATCACAGCTTCACACAATCACTTCAATTAGCACCTGATCCTTTCTTCTCACTTTAAAATCTGATGCCTTATTTCTAAAATATCTTTATACAAACAATAAATTTACTCATTACTCCCAAAGAATGTGCTTAATCAAATTTCAATGCCCATTGGGATGTCAGAAATAGGTACTGTATGTAGGCCCCGCTATTCACGATTCAGTAGATCTCACATCTCTTAAATTTTGCTTTATACAAAGAGGAAAGGTGGTCTCTCCAGAGTTTGCAAATTGATTTAATCCTGCTTAAGTTCCTAGTCTTTTTCCACCCTTAAAGCAATTTTCACTTTATTTAGTATATAATTGACATATCACAAGCTAAGAAGCAAGAAAGAAAAGATAAATCGAAGGCTCCACTCGATGATCTATATAAGTAATTATAGTCAGAAGCAAACATTGTGTATCTTTCCTAATCAGGACCAAAAGACCAGTCAATATACCAATAAACAAAATGAATGAATGAACAGCATCTGAATCAGTAAAGGTACAAGCAGAAAAATAATTTTGACCTTTAACACCACGCATTCTTTTCAGCTTATGCCTACACCTAGACTAGGTGAGGGTAGCCCCAGCAGCAGCAGACTTTTTCAGAAATGGAAGAGTAGTACAGATGGCTCCTATAGTCAATATCTGATAGCGAGGCCAGGTTATGCTCCTATGTCCGAGAACCTGTGTATCATAATATTCTTGAACTTCAAGGAACTCAGATTCCAGTAGGTGAATCTAAACACCATAAAAGTTAACGCTCTCTGTGTCTCTCAGACCCATGTGTATGTATATACACAAATTAGCTAACATTACAGATTTACTGTTAACATGTATTCAAAAATGCAATCATCTCATACAGTTGCTATGAGGAAAGATAATTATTTTTAAAGCACCCAGCATGTGGTAGGCACTTAACAAATCATGTCTATTATTATAACAGCATCATTATCATCAACCTGAGAAATACATAAAGTAATATACCTATTGCTGGGTCAATGACTTTATATAAGCTAAAAAGTATATATAATCACATATTGTAAGTTTACTGTTTCCCCCAATTTGCTAAAAATATGCTAAAGGAGTTTTTCTTAAAAAGTATCCACAATGTAATCACTCTAGCACATTTTTAAAGTTTTTTGTACCTTTTCTTACACATCCACACAGGCTAGTTCATACACTGGCATTTGCATTTACAGCATTCATTAACCTACCTTAGCAAACGTGTGGGTTTGACTAAGTAGGCGCCTTAGGTGCCAGAAACCAAAAGCCTGCTTGACAGGCTCTGCTCTCAAGGAGGCCTTGTCATAAAATAAGGGAGTGGTTCTCGATTTGTGACTTGGCTTATTGCTTCATACCTGAACATAGTATCTTTTTGTTTTCTACTATGTTTTTTACAGTTTGATAATTTGTCATCTTTAGTTAACCTGGAGCATTCTTTTTGCTTGTTTGTTTTAGGTTTATAGTGTCGGACCTAAATTTTTGGCTCCAAGTTGCCATTTCACTCTGCCGACATCATTCGTGAAAAGTTCTTATGTCTTATTTGAGAGTATTATTTGATATTAAAATAGATCAAACTTGCTAGCTAGCGATTCCTCAACTGCCCTCTGGCTTTCTATTATTTTATATCAGCCCTAAGCACACGGCCTTAAGGACTGGTGTTTTAAGTTGGATTCTAATATTTGATGGGTTAAACCCTCTCTGTTGTTACAGATCTGTTGTTACAGAAGATATGATTAGACTTTCTTGCCCATTTATTTTCCACATGAATTTTATAATCACAAGATTTCAGTGAAGATGATGCGATTTACTTCAGGGAAGAAACCTCAAGCATGAGGAGGCACCCAAACATAGAAGTGGGGAAAGGACTACAATGGGTTCTCCCGTTCCACTTTAATTAAGAAAAAAAGAAAAGGACACTTTGTACAAGACTTTTAAAATTCTAACATTTAGAAGAGTTAAACTTGTCTAAAATAAAGGGCCTGACAGGAAAAGATTTTGAGTTTCTTTCTTACTGCATACTGTCAGAAACAACTGGCTTCAACTTGTTCTAATTCATTAAAAATAAAAGGAAAAAAATGGCTAATAGCAAATTCAAGAGGGTAGCTTGGCTTTCAGTAACTTAATTCTAAATGTAATAACATGCTTAGTAAAAACAGAAGGTCACTCTTCCAAAAATTTCCCTAAAGCTACAGCTGCCAAATTGACTTCTGATCTAGTCTTTACAACATTATTAATTCAATGACATAATAGAGCTGGTGAGGGAAAGCTTTGTGTTTGCCTCACAAAGGGAGATAGCAGCGCCTGGGAGAGGACCCTGCATGTTTCTTAGCAAAGTGACCTGAAAAAATCCAAGTCAGCTTAGATTTTTTAAAAACTGTCTTGATAAAGGACTAAAAATGCTTTTCTCTTGCTTTTGGGAAAAGCCTACCAAACTGGGTTCCCCACTTCTACTGCCCTTCTGGGCTTTGCTTTGCCTCCATGCATTAGCAGCAAAGCGTTCCATATCCAGTGGCACAGAGATCGCTTATCCTGGGGCAAGCCCCAGGGGTTTGCGCTAATAGTGAGCCGGTCTGGAGAAAAGGCAGAGCCTCCTAGCGGGTTCTCCAAGCTCAGACCGGCAACTGTTGAAAGGCACCTGGCATGGAAGTTGGCCTCCAAACCACAACTTGGCAGCAAACTCTAATTAAATGAAACTTGACCACAAAATACTTGTTGATCTTAACTTGTCTAAAGTTCCAGACTTGGACAGCAGGTTGAAACCTGCTATGATCGTAAGCAGCACAATCTATAGCTTTTGGAAAGAACTTTTTCTAACTAGGTTTCAAAGGGTCACCTCCCCCTCTTATCTGCAACGTGAATCACACTACGTCTGCAAATCTGCCCACAGAGAATTACTGGCCTTCCCAGACACTGAAGCAGCAGCACGTACACAACTTTGAGAGGGAAACCATTCGTGAAATGACTCTTACTGAAATGGATCATTCATTCAGTTTTTACCAACCTTTCTTTATAAATTTTCCTCCTATAATATGTCCTTCTGCCTTTAATTTTTCACAAGTACCAAAAAGTAAATAACTACATAATAATATCATAAATTCTTACATAGGTATCAATACCCTTCATCCACAGGTCACCAGAATAGACTGTAGTAGAACCACGTTGGGTCTATTGGCTTGTCGCAATCAAGGAACCAGTAGGCTATGAGAACTGGTGGC
The DNA here is from genome assembly GCF_020826845.1 of Diceros bicornis minor. Classification (NCBI taxonomy): domain Eukaryota; kingdom Metazoa; phylum Chordata; class Mammalia; order Perissodactyla; family Rhinocerotidae; genus Diceros; species Diceros bicornis. The sequence continues at coordinate 9,138,942 of NC_080748.1, read as the reverse complement.
TCTGAAAGAAGTATAGGACTGGGGTTCTGTTAGGTGATTTTGGGAAAGGTTCACAGAAGCATGATTTTGCTCTGGATTGGGAGCTGCCAGAAAGCAGGCGCAAATCTGTGATTGGCTGTCTTGGTAATTTTATCTAGAATATGGGAAGACCAAAGTAAGGCTAAATCTTTAACAGGTAAAGAAGGAGCAGTCACTCATATTAACCAGGAAAGGAGAATGTCTGGTCATTTTTGTGATTCGGACACAGGTAATTCTAGATGTATATCTGTCTATATGGTAAACATGCAAATTCCTATAAGTTTTTCAAGTAATGCAGCTTAGAGAATCTTTAACGAAAGCCAAATACTATCTGCTGAAGCAGTCATTCAGTAATCCAACCAACTCGCACTTAGTAAGAAGACAGTGTGCATACTAGTGGGCTGGGTGCAAAGTGGTCCAACACACCCAGATGTCTCTATTAGTTCCTAAAGCTTCCCTGAATTCAAGACTCCAAGCCATAAAACTGAAATTCTTTAAAAAATGATACTATCAGTTGAATGTGAAAGAATAGAAGAAACAAAAGTCATGTTTCCTGTATCAAATTAATAAAACCTAAAAGGCAAAAGACAAGTATTCCAAATATTTTATAGGATGGTAATTTGCTACTCCTGGGTCAAGTTTTACTTGCAGCAATTGCTCGCTCTAAAGAGAAAATGTCAACTAAATTATGTATTAACTCATACAGTAGCCATGCCCTGAACAACTGAAAGCAGGCATTACACGATAATCTTAACTAGTCCACCAGATGTCATTTTACTCAAAGATTCTAGTAAAATTACCTGTTATCTTCAATATTTATGTGCCACATGTATGATAAATGTTTTCTTCCCATTTCAGAGATTGCAAACTGGTGGCCTTAAGCCAGGATCTAATCTAAGATATGATTTATTTGGGCCACACCGTACTCTTCAAACATTAAATTAGCCACCAACATGTCAAAATCAGGTGATTTTATGTAAAAATCTAAATTTCTGTTTTCCCTTGAAAAATCAGATTCTGGGACAGTAGGCCTGAATTCCTATATGAAACAAACGGTTAGAACTGAGTAGTGGCTGCCCCCTTTAGAAGAGGAAAATGCTGTGCTGTTGTGACAGCCCCCACCCAGCCTACTACAGTCATCAGCTCCTGGTCTCACGCCTGCAGACATCTGAGCTTGGAACTCCTGCTTTACTGAAAGGGACACTGAGGCACAAAGCCATTTTCTAGGATGGGAGAGAAGAGACCCTCTGGTGTACTGCAACATGCTCATTAAACCATACTGCTTCTAGGACTTCGCCCTCCTCAGTACCCTACCCCTCTCCAGATGAGGCATCTGGAAGAGACAAACATTTCCTCCTCTTGTGTTCACACTTTGGTTTCCTGGCCTGAACACCAAAGATTGATCTTCAATTCATTTTACGTGGCTTTCTGGGGTTAATTAAAAAGCAAGTGTAACTCCTATGTCTAAGTTTTTTCCAACCTCCTTGGACACTTTATATCCTGAATTAATGAATAAAACATATTTTAATAACAGATTATTAATTTCAGTGATCTGAATCCATTGGGAATTTAATGAAAAAACAATCAAAATTTAAATAATAGTAAATTCACTAAGAATCACTTAAGTTAGCATTCTGGTCATAAGTGAAAGCTACATTTCAGAAACTACTTCATAACAACGTAAGCTAACACTTGAGTTTTTATGCTTTGTCAGAAACTATTCTCCTTATTTTTACATGCAAGAACCTATTTAGCCCTCACAACTTTCCTAGAGTACCATTATTATCCCCATTTTACAAAAAAGGAAACTGAGGCACAGAGGGTTTATTTAAGTAATGGGCCCCAGGTTACGTAGAATGGAGTAAAGATTTCAACTCAGGTACTGACTATGCTTGTGATTTCCTGCCTTCTACTTTCTGTTCCATTTGTTGAAAGACTCCTAGAAATAACAAATGCTGCTGTATTTGGAAAGAAGAGCCTGTTTATCAACATACATTGAAATCAAGTGACCTAAACATTGAGATCTGACTAGCTGGTGAAATGACTGGCACTCCCAATCCACTCTGCTCATTTGTACACAAATATTTCTAAAACAAAATATAAATTACATGGGTACATAGCACATGTACTACAATGAAGTTTAGCAATGATTCATTTAAACTACAGAAAATGAAGAGTCAAATAATCACGTTGCAAGATCTAACAGTGTATTATTTCCTTTAGAGATTTAGTTTGGGTCCATGAACTTGGGAAGCAACATGTTGATGCTTAAGTTCAGCTCTAAGGAATCTACGGGATCTGTTCCCAGGTAAAAACATCTGACAGCGCTCAGCCACTCCCCAGGTGTGTCTTACCTCTATACATGAGAGATAATCGCATCTGGGGAGAATTTCATTTCAACTGCAGAATGCCAGTATCTCCTATCATCTCGAGTTCACCTCCCTGATGGTATTCAACTGCAACAATAATAATACAGTCATCTCTCGGTATCCACGGGGGATTGGTTCTAAGACTCCCGTGAATACTAAAATCTGCAGATGCTCAAGTCCTTTATATACAATGGTGTAGTATTTGCATATAATCTATACACATCCTCCTGTATACCTTAAATCATCTCTAGATTACTTATAATACTTAATACAATGTAAATGTTATGTAAATAGTTGTTATACTCTATTGTTTAGGGAATAATGACAAGAAAAAAATCTATACGTGTTCAGTATGGATGCAATCATCGTAGGCCTTTCCACCTACAGTTGGTTGAATCTGGGGATGCGGAACCCGCAGATACGGAGGGCCGACTGTATTCTGAATGATGTTAGGAACTCCACTGAGGAAGCAAGGAAATTAGACTCCCCATCATGAGTGATAGTCCATTTCATCAACGTAGAATGTAAAACTCTTGCAATTCTTCCAGCCCTCAGACACCACCTGTGGAACACTGAGGTTCACTGAGAGGTTAACCCTGGCCTTCTTCCACCTATCTGCATAACCCCTGGGTAAACCAGGCAATTAACATACCCCTGGACTGGGGCCAATTTTGGAGGCTTCTCTTGAACACAGTGAGGTGCCAAAATGTACCCTAAATAGAGCCCCTATCCGCTGAAAACTTCTCAGGATCACAGCATCATCAAAACACACATCACTGACAAGAGAGACTTAAAAGGAGTCCCCAGTGACAAAGATGACAAAAAGGCAAGATAGAAGGAGAAGACCCTCTATGCCTACAATCCAAGGGCACAGACTAAGGGCAGAAACAAGCTCTGCTGGTTAGACGGTCTGCCCACATTAGCGGGGATCAGAAGACGGAATTCCCACATTTTTTATGTTATAAGGCCAAAGGGCGGCCTAGTGATTCAGTGAAGTGACCTAACATCGTAACAACTGTTTTCAAATAGTCTAAAGACTGCCATAGTCTTTAAAAGCAACTCACTAGAAAGAGTAAATAAACAAAATAGAATTGGTCCCTATTTGCACCCAAAAAACAGTTTTGTTGGATTTTGAGGCAAACAACAATTCCTAAAGTGTACTCCCTCGTTCCTTATTTTCAGAGTACATAGGGGAGAAAGAAAATGTCACCACCTTTCCCCCACCTTTCTTCCCAAGGCCAGCTCCTCTGAGGTGTCCCATTTACCCAGAGAGAGAAATCTCTCTCTCTCACCAGCATCTGGTTGGCACCTAAATCATGCCAATCACACCACTTCACTCTGAAATCTCGTCCTTATTCTCCATCCCAAGTACGTCTACCTTAGTACACACCCTCATCTTCCTCTACCTGGACCACCACAACACATGTCCTCTGGTTTCCCTACATTCTCTCTCCTATTCCACCATGATCTCAACATTGCCAAAGTGCTGTTGCTAAAACACAAATACATGTGTTAATTTAACCAATTTATTGAGCGTCCACTGTGTGCCCTGCACTACGTGCAGTAGGTGTGTCCTGCACTACAGGAGACAGCAGCAAAAAAGACCAAAATCTTCCCGGCCCTCAAGGAGCTTACAGACTAACAGGGAAGAGTGACATTAGGTGAGTGATTACACCTAAATAAAGCAGTAGAATGGAAGATGGGTGGTTACGAGTACACAGCAGAAGGACATCACCCAGCTGAAGTGTCAAAGAAGACATCTGAGTGGAAGTGACGACTAAAATCGAACGCTGAGGGAACAATTAGGAGTGACAGTAGGGGCGTGATGGAGCGCATGCCATATACAAGGAACACAACTAAAAGGACAAGTGACACAATTCAGGAACTGAAAGAACTTCAACAGAGCCAAAATGTGGTGCATGCTATAAAAACTCTACTGAAAAAGAATCTATAACTTTCCTACCCACCAATATTAGCAAGCTAGAAAATCAAGAAAATGCCATTCTTTTCACAAGTTCAAGCAAAATTACATAACAATGAAAATCCACACAAAGAAGAAATAATCTTAACAAAAAAGGGGCAGAAATTACATGAAAAAGGTAATAATGTGTAACAGACCTTATTTGGAACGACATGTTTAAATGGAAAAACATACTACATATTCTGAGTAGAAAAGTGATATACGCTTTCAAAAATAAGAGTAAGGAAGAGGTAAGACCAGCCTTAACAGACACTCAAACATGTTGTGAAGCCATCATCATGACATTGCTATGAAAACAGACTGCCAACAGAACCGATGAGCCCCACAACAGTCCCTAGCACACCCTAGAGTTTGTCACATAGTAAGAGAGGAATCTCAAACAGCAATGAAGGAAAAGACTGCTCCATAAATGTTGCTGAAACAATCAGGTAGTTATTTGGAAAAATAAGATAATTTAAATCAGTGGTTCCCAATCCTGGTTGCACATCAAGAACTATCTGTGATATTTTTAAGAAACAAACATTCTGAGATCTTGCCACCCCACTCTACCCCCAAATATAGGATTGAGTAAGTCTAGAAGGGGATTGGGTAAAGTTCTTCCTAAAAAGAGCTTGAGGTGATTTGATCATGAAGCTGGAATTTTGAATCATTGTTTAGAGTCTTATTTCACATCATAGGTCAGAAAAAAATTCCAGATTAGAGATAGATTTTCATTAGTGTTAGAGATACAAATAAAATTGGTAGAGGACGTTTTTAAATCTTTAATTTCTAGGTAGAAGACGATTTTCTAAGTTTAAAAATAATGGAAGAAATTACAAACCAAAAATTTGACTAAAATAAAAATTAAAGAAAATCAGAGAAAATCATTTACAACCAAGTTTTCAGTTGGATAATGAATATCTTCCATACATAAAGATATAACATAAAAAATGATAAGAAAAATACTTATATCATGATAGACAAGAGAGAAATAGATATGTACAATTCACTGCCCAAAATGGCTATCAAATAAAGTCAAAAGTTTGTTCTTTGAAAAATCTAACTACTCTGGTAATGTTGCTCAAACTACCAAGATCTGAAATAAATCAGCAATAAACTGAATGAAAATGAGAGATGCTACAGACATAAAGTTAAGAGGATCCTAGCTATGAACAACTTTAAACCACTAAATTTGAAAATTTAATGATATACAAATCCCTAGGGAAAAAAAGTAAAACCTATAATAATGTGACTTCCAAAGAAAAAGAAACCTGAATAATCTTACATTAAGGAAATTGACTCAGTTTAAATCTTTTCACAAAGAAAATTCCAGGTGAGTTCTATCAAACATTTAAGGAAGAAATAATTCAAGCTTTATTCAAACTAAGTTAGAGTAGAGAAAAACAGGGAACATGTCCCTAACTCATTATTGTAAATTACGTAACTCTGATATCATAGCTCAATAAGGACAACACAAGGAAACAAAAATTATAGACAAATTATACTCAAATATAGATATAAAATTCTAAATAAATATTTACAAACAAAAGTCAATAATGAATAAAAAAAGTAATTCATCATGACCAAGTTGGATATTTCTGGGAATGCCAGATTGGTTTAATAATGGAAAACTAGTAAAGGTAGTTCAAACATTAAAAGAGTAGGGCCGGCCGCATGACGTAGTGGTTAAGCTTGGTGCACTCCACTTTGGCAGCCTGGCTTCTCGGGTTCAGATCCTGGGCACAGACCTACCACTTGTCAGCCATGCTGGGGCTGTGACCCACATACAAAATGGAGGAGGATTGGCGCGGATGTCACCTCAGGGCTAATCTTCCTCAAGCAAAAAAAGAAGAAGACTGGCAACAGATGTTAGCTCAGGGTGAATCTTCCTTACCAAAAACAAACAAACAAACAAACAAACATTGAAAGAGTAAAGAAGAAAAATCATGAGATCATCTCAATGAATACAAAAGAAGTATTTGATACAATTCAACATCCATTCATGTCAACAGGATAAATGGTATCTACAGAAAATCTACTATAAGCATCATTCTTAAAAGTAAAACATGAGAAGAATCCAGATCAGAAAAAAGCAAGATAGTCCCAGAATGACTTCTATTTGGCAATGTGCTGGAGGGCCTAGTCAGCAAGATAAGTCAAGAAAGGGAAATAAACCAGAGGACTGGAAAGATGTACCAACACTGTCATTCAAAGGTTGTATTATTATGTACATTCAAAATTCCAAAAGAATCTACATATTAGAATTAGTATTAGAATTTAGCAAGGTACCTAGATTACAAAATAATGTACTAAAATAAATTCCATTTAGAAATGCCAGCAATGTATTCATAGAAAATAAAAAATTCTTCAAGTTATTATCAATACAGCATAGAAAAACATAAAAGTATCCAGAAATAAATAAAAAATAATTGAGAGACTTTTAAGGAGAAATTATAAAATTTTATTTGAAAGACATTAAGGAAATACTATATAGAGAGATCATGTCATGGATTATATGACTTAATATTATAAAGATGTCATTTCTTCAGAAAATGATCTGTAGATTAAATGCAATTAAACTCAAAATCTCAACAGAGTATTTATATAAAAGAAGAAAGAGACAAGTCTCTCTTGAAGAAGAGGTAAAGGGGACTTGCCACCGAGGACCTCAAGACTCACTACACAGCTCTAACAACTGAGATCATGCGCAACTGGCAGAGGGATAAACTGACTGATGAATAGGATTAATTCACTGGACTAGCCACTAATTGACTAATGAATTGACTAACGAAAAAGAGAGAAATGTCGGAATCATATCCACACATATGGGCACTTAATTGATAAGAGACCTGGCACTGATGATAATCAGGGAAAGGATGGATAACAACTCACTTAATGGCACTTAATTGCTTATGCCCAGAAAATAAAATTAGACTGTGACTTCACATCCTATACAAAAAATCAATTCAATACTTAGGTGTGAAAGACAAAACCACCAAAAATAATTTATAAAACTATATAGGAAACTATCTTTACAATCCTAAGAGAAGGGAATCTGAAGACACAGAAAGCACAAGCCATAAAAAGGAAAACAAGTGAGGGGCTGGCCCGGTGGTGCAAGCGGTTATGTGCACGTGCTCCGCTGCAGCGGCCCAGGGTTCACCAGTTCAGATCCCAGGCGCGCACCGACACACTGCTTGTCAAGCCATGCTGTGGCGGCGCCCCATATAAAGTAGAGGAAGATGGGCATGGATGTTAGCCCAGGGCCAGTCTTCCTCAGCAAAAAAAGAGGATGATTGGTAGATGTTAGCTCAGGGCCGATCTTCCTCACAAAAAAAAAAAGGGAAAACGATTAATCTGACTGCATCAAAATTACAAACTTTCCTTCATCAAAAGTAACCACAGAGAGACTGAAAAGACAAGCCACAAATTGGGAGAAGATATTTTCCATATATGTTAATTAATTAAATTTTAATATTCAAAATATACAAAAGAATTCCTACATATCAACAAGAAAATTACAAACAACCCAATAGAAACGCCAGCAAAAGACATTAATAGGCATTTCACAAAGGAGGAACCCAAACGCAGATTGGCAAAAATTAATGTCTTACAATAGAGAGGAGATGGAGCAACAGAAATTCTTATGATGCCAAAAACTATGTAAATTGCTACAACCGCTCTGAAAAGCAGTTGGCATCATCCCACAAAGTTGAATACGCTTGAAAACGATGACCCAGCAATTCCACTCCTGGGTCCAGGCCTCAGAGAGACCTTTACACAGCAGGGTCCAGATACAAGAATGCTCAGGAAAACACTGTTCATAACAACAAAAACACAAGCACCCCAAACGTCCATCACAGGAGAAAGAATGGAAATATTATCCTATAATGCAATAATACACAGCAGGGAAAAGGAACTATAACTATATTAAAACATGGACACATTCTTCAGCATAAGGTTGAGTGAAAATAAGCAAAACCCAGAAGATCACATACAACTTATTTTTTAAAGCTCAAAACAAGCAAAACTAAACAATATGTTGTTCAGGAAGACATATACATGTGGGTAAAACTGTTTTCTAAAAGCCAGGGAGGGCCGGCCCTGTGGCTTAGTGGTTAAGCGCGCGCGCAGCGATGCTGGTGGCCCGGGTTCGGATCCCGGGTGCGCATCGAGGCACCACTTCTCCGTTCATCCTGAGGCCGAGTCCCACATACAGCAGCTGGAAGGATGTGCAGCTACGACACGCGGCTATCCAATGGGGCTTTGGGGGGAAAAAATAAAATAAATAAAATCTTTAAAAGCCAGGGAATTAGAAACACAAAGCTCAGGACAGGGGGCGGGGGGATGGAGGAGACGGCGGTAGAGAAGATCCACAGGGAAGGAACGTCGGGTGTTGGGTTCATGGCCGATTATGCCTCACAGCTTGGCATATCTATTTTATGTCTATTGATATTATACACTTTTTGAAAAATAATAAGATGGTATCTTTGGGGAAACTAAGAACATTGAGTAAATTTGAGATAGCGAATACCTAGAAGCAAGAATTTACAAACCTTAAATGTGATTTGGTGGTATCAACGATACTCATCATGGGACTTTTATGAGGTTCGCACACACATATCAAAACACTATAACATTATTCATGTCAACTGAAAGTAGTCATTAATACTACGTAGCATAAGGACTTTGCACATTATAAAATATAATTTAATCAGTCAACTCATATTTCTTGATGTCTACACCACACCAGGAAAGAGTCTAGGTGGAGACACACCAGGGAGTTAGAAAAAGGCCCTGCCCTCAGGGAGAGTATTTGATATTAAGTTCTCAAGACAAAAGCTTTCAGAATTCCAAGATATTCCTTCCCTGCCCTCCAAATCCACTCCCCAATCCTGTCAGTTGTACCTTCTACATCTTCCCCACCAATCCCCAAGGTCTTAGCCCTGGACCTCCCACACACCATGAACCTGGCACCACCGTGACCCCTGCCCTCATCCAGCCTTCCTCATCCATTGTCCAGGCCTGCAAATCTGAACATGAAACAGCACTGAATCCCCATAGAACATTAGGGAGCATTCTCCTTGTTTAAAGCAATCTGCAAAAGCTCTATTTAAAATAATTATCTTACGTATCAAGATAGCTTGCATTTCTGTCTCTCCAGTAAGCTGTGAGTCCCTTGAGGACAAGAGGCCAGCCACTTCCTTTTATCTCTCTCCAGAGCAGAGAGCCTCAGTGTAATTACAGCAATTCTGTTTCTGATAGGGGATGTGAAGACACAAAAGAAAAATTCAAAACTGGAGCATGGCCTATAAGGCTCCCTACAGCCCAGCCTCTGCCAAGCTTCCCAGGCCCTCTTCGGCCTCCAGCAGACAGTATTCCCTGAGACACTGAACAGAAATCATTCTGCGGAATAGGACATGGATTCCACGCTCAACTAAGTTTGCAAACCCTGGATTAACCCAATTTAGGAGGGTTTCTTGGCAGGGACATCTCAAGAGACTTGAACATGGTTATGTGACTAGAGAATCTCCAGAAGGGGCATTCGAGATGCTGCACTCTTACACTCACTCAGCCACAATTACTCTCCACGTGGAACATCTATTTACAGCCTGCAGTGCAAATATTTAGCAGAACATTCCCCAACTACAGCAATTTCCTTTAAGAAATGGTTTCTCACGCCTCATTTTTCCCGTATGCTTTTTCTCCAACTCATTTTTTCATGCTTAACCTTCCCCATTTCAGCATGCTCCTGTCCTATGTTCCCCTTTATTTCCACAGTGCTCTATAACCTGTCTATGAGTTCTCACTTTTAAAATGTTATGTGGGTCCTTCTCCCTTAGGTTGAACTCTGTGAGCGTGGTGATTTTGGTTTTGTGTCCCCAGCACAGATCAAAGCTCCTGGCACACAGTATGAGTTGACACATGCCAGTGACACAGAAACAGCAGACGTACATTAATGAAAATTCACTCTTCCTAGTTTTGCTCCTGAACTTTTTTAAATTACAAGGAACATTCCTCAGAGCAATTTCAGAAGGTATTTTGCAGCTTCTCTAAAAAGTAGTGCTTGCTAATAACCTGGTAATTGTTTTTATGGCTTCCAATCCAAGAGCTAACCACCATGGTAAGTGTCAAGGAGGTTAGTCTTCATAGTCCAAACTCCCTCTGGGAGGCCTATGTGGTCAGAGACCAAAGAGTTAAAATTGCAATTTCGAATCAATTTGAACAGATTTAGAGGAGGCAAATGTAAGAAATGCTTGAAACAGGTCTTCTTTCAAATGTTTTCCACTGAAAACAAAAGACAAAAAACACCACCGCACGAGGCAATGCAGAAGCAAAGATACATGGACTTGTTTTCAATGCCACTATTCAGTACAGGAGAATTTAGAAGAAAACTTCATCAGTTCAAACTTCCTAGGAGAGCCTTAAGAGATCATTTAAATCATAATTTTAAAGCCTTAACACAAACTAGTACTTCTCATTAAATTTTGCGTTTTTTAATGGTTAGTTTTAGGCTGAGTTTACGACTTGTTGGAATCTCATTTCTGAATGATCACTTTATGGGGCTGATGCACACACACCCTCACAGCACTCACTGCAGTAAGAGCATAATGCCGCCATTTTAAAGAGCTAGCGACTTAGAGTTACGATGTATTTACTTTTAAGAAATTATTAATATTCATGGGTCCAATTTATTTGATGGCTACTGCATCAGGAGCACAGTTCCCAACCGTAGCAACAGTCCCCCGAGAAAATCTGACGGCCTTCCTGACAACTCATTTTGAGATGCTGTCTCCCGAAACAACTGTACCTGAAAGTAGAGACAGTTCACGTCTGTGTCAAGCTTGACTCAGTTAATCTACTTTAAATTCTTACACTTTCTGGTGAAGTTTTCAGTAGATTTTTGGATACAGCATTAAAGTTCATTTTTTCCCTACCACTTTTAATATTCAGGTGGTTTTTCCATCAACAAAAATATTTGCAAGGTAGTCCTTATTTCACTATGATGTTCATTTAGTTGCTATTCCATTACATGCAACTTATCTCACACAAATTCCTGGGATGCAGAACTTTCCCTTAGACAAACTTACATCAAGTAGCTACTACATCATCATCATTATTGTCATCATTGTTGTTTTATTGCTGTTATTGAAAGGGCATAGTAAGAAATTACGTCTGATGTCCATAGATAAGATTTCTAAAAAGACAAAGAGGTGATCATCTCATATTCTGGCACCTTCTCGCTCTCTCTTTTTGGAAAGAAGGGCAAGGCTGGAATTCAAATAAGCTATTCTGAGGCTGATGATGTGTATTATCCACCCTTACGTTCTTAGAACTCATACTGTAAGATGAATCCCCTTAAAAACAGATGCACGAGCAGTGAATGTGAAATATATAATGAATACCCCAGGAAGGAAGAAATTTCTTTACATGTCATTCTGAAAGGGATCTAAGTAGTAACTTGGTGTGTATACTTGCAGAACCAAAATCTTGACTCTATTCGTAAAACGAAGTGTATTTGGCCAGATCTCTATCGATCTCGGAAGGTTATTCTAAAGGATATCACCAAGCTCAAGAGAAATCTAACTTCATTTTTCTTTGCTAATGGTTAAGCAGAGTTTTGAACAAATAAATCAGCAGGATCTTCTCTTTCAATACTTCAGGAATCAAACATTTTTAGATACCAAATATATTCCCATGACTCAGTGCTTCTACTTAAAAGGTTGAATTACGACAGTTTACCATTTAGACATAAAAGCATAACCAAACTACCAGCAGTAAATAAGTTATATGGATTTGAGAGTGCCTTCCAGAGCCTCCTCACTGGCAAGTGACGAAAAACTTGGGGGTGGGGGGGCGGGCGCAGAGCACCACCTCTCCATGGAGAAGAGCAGCTTCCCCGTTGACGTGGAAAACTAACCAAGGCCCCTAATCACGGAAGACCCAGATTCTCACTCTTCCTTTGAATCTCTGCTACATTAAAGATACTCCCCACTGGGCCACCCACACACAGCAGCTCAGGATTCCACCTTTCATTGAACTCCCACCCTACCCAGTGAGCTACTCTGGCGCTATGATTTCATTCATGGCCTGCAGAAGCCAACCAGGTAACAGCATGAGGTGAAGGATTTAGGGCAAAAATTAGGTGAACTATAAAAGAAGTGAAGGTATCATACCTATGTTGATGATAGCAGCATTTAAAAAATACCCTTTAAAAACACTGTTGCATGGGTCACTATAAGGAAAATTAGCATCAGCTGAGAAAGGATAGTGCCTAGTACAGGTATAACATTTGTCTTCTCGAGCTTGTGAACGAAGTAGGAGCCCACCAAATCACTCTTTTCACATATAAGCAGCAAGCATTTTCTTTTAGAGTCAATGTAATCACCAACTAGCACTTGACAAAATGATGTTGCATAAATACAAAGTTTAGATGATTTCAAAAACATAAGCCTCTCCTCAAATCAACTTAGGACCCAAAACAGAAACTTATCCTGGAGTAGACCTAAGTACATAAAATTTGTTTTGAACCATCAGGTAGAACTGTCTTCAGCCTCTAAAAAATATTCTAAATCCACACAGTCCAGTATGATAGATACCAGCCTCATGTGGCTAGTTACATTTATATTTAAATTAAATAAAAAATTCAGTTCCTCAGTTGCACTAGCCACATGTGACTAGAGGTTGCCACATGAGAGAGCAAAAAGAACATATACGGTTTTCTCTTATTTAACAATTACTTGGGAAAAGTTATTCACTTGCTGGGTCAGAAACTGAAAAGCAAATCACACTAAGCACTCTCAAAGTCTCAGAAAATCCACAGTAGACAACTCAAGATGGAAATACTGTAATTAAGCTATGACAATAGAGGCTCCAGGGCATTTCACAGGTGAAGTCTATGGCCTCCGGCACAGCCAAAGGCCTTTGAACCAGACTTAATCCCCAGAAAATACTCCAAGTCAGTCCCAGAAGCAGTCACTGCTCTTGTAAACTAAAATGAAAGATGAGAGAAATAGGACTCTGAGGACTTCTTTCAGTAGATGATGCAGTTGCCTTTGGTATGCTCAGAGAATAAACATCCTGTTCATTAGCCAATCAAATTGCTCAAGTTATCAGTCAACACTCCATTTATCTGATGACCATGAACATGTATTATTAAGAAGCATATTTTACATGTATCAACATAAGGGCTGTCTCAAGATTTCCCGTAGAACTATTCCCTGGAGGAAATATTTGGAAGATCTTCCTATTCATAAGAATACATAAGCAGCAGCTAGTTGCATTCAGCAAACCACAGCTCCATCACTTAAAATTGTTAGCCTGAAGCCAAGCTTCATCAATGAGCGGATGAACACTGACTGATGCATGTGAAATGAGGATTAGGGCTGGGGCACGTTGGCAGGGAAAATTGACACTGTGAAATAAGTGTCACACGAAATAAATGTTGTCATCTGAAAAAGGGAAAGGGCTTAGTCTCAATTGATTAGTCATCTCTATGGAGATCTGCCACTTCCCTTGGACACATGACAGTACCTGGAGTGGGCTTTTTCGCCAATGAGTCTGTATGAGTTATAAATTGTTCTCTGTGAGCACATTATTTCCCACTAATTGCAAGCCAAACTAGAAGCATTTCAAGGCCACAAAATTATATCTCTGAACCACCTAGCTTTGGGTTTATGTGCCCATATGGTCTCAATTCACTTAGAAATAAAACATTAGAAGCAAGCACAAAAAAATCCTAGGCCTGGTTTTCCCTCTCAACCCCTGCTCATGGGAGGGAAAAAAAAGTGTCTTTAACAGTATGAGGGTGCTATGCATGTCTATGATAGAATAATAAGAGTCACTTTCTTTGAAAGAAATTGCCAACACAAAGTTTTCAGTATTGTAAATACATCACCATTTCTAAAGTCATTGATTTTGCCATAAAATTAAACTGTGGCTGCCATACGAACAGCAATATTATATTACCCCTTTCCCCCCACATCTTAAGTTCTCTCTCAAATACCAAAATAATAAAAATATTAGTATAAAGTTGTCATAGAAAGCAGACCAATTTACACCGTATGTTAAACGAGCATTTCTTCCTTTGAAGTCACGGGTTTTATATCAGAGAAAATAGAAGCCACACTGGTCTAAACAGAGAGATAAAGCAGAAGGAAAGTTGGTGACTGTGAGGGGGGTAGGTGACCACTGACAGATATGAAAGAGAAAGAATGCAAGAGACACTCTGATGGTCCCACTATCTAGTAAATATCATTTACTAGAATATAGTAAACAATATGAATTTCAGAGTAGAACATAGACTCTCCAAGCTCTAGTGAATTCAACATACTATATGTATCATCTAGCCTAATGCAAAATATTTGGCAACTCTTCAAATATCAAATGAAATAGAGTAAAGATATGTATATGTTGGCCCATTATTTCAAAATGAAAGAATATTCCTAAAGAACACTGGAAGGAACGAATTTATGAAGACTATCTACAAGATTAAACGACTGATTAAAGAAAATATTTTAGTAAGAAAAAGAAGTAGGCATCCAGATCAGAAAAGAAAAAGTAAAACTGTAACTATTTGCAGATGACATGATATTATATATAGAAAATCCCAAAGACTCCACCAAAAAAACTGTTAGAACTAATAAATTCAGTAAAGTTGCAGGATACAAAATCAATACACAAAGATCCATTGTGTTTCTATACACTAATAAGTAACTATAAAAAAGAGAAATTTAGAAAACAAGTCCATTTACAACTGCATCAAAAAGAATAAAATACCCAGGAATAAATTTAACCAAGGAGGTGAAAGACTTGTACACTGAAAACTACAAGACATTAATGAAAGAAATGGAAAAAGACCAAATAAATGGAAAGATAGTCCATTGTGCTCATGGATTGGAAGAACTAATATCGTTAAAATGTCCATACCCCCCAAAGCAATCTACAGATTTAATACAATCTCTATCAAAATTCCAAAAGCATGTTTCATGAAAATAGAAAAAACAATCCTGAAATTTGAATGGAACCACAAAAGACCCTGAATAGCCAAAGCAATCTTGAGAAACAAGCACAAAGCTCCCTGATTTCAAACTACATTACAAAGCTATAGTAACCAAAACACTACGGTATTGGGATAAAAACAGATACATAGATCAATGAACAGAATAGAGAGCTTAGAAATAAACCCATACATACATGGTCAATTAACATACAACAAAGGAGCCAAGAATATACAACGGGGAAAGGACAGTCTCTTCAATAAATGGTGTTGGGAAAACTGGACAGCCACACGCAAAAGAATGAAACTCAACCACTATCTTACACCATACACAAAAACTAACTAAAAATGAATTAAAGACTTGAACATAAGACCTGAAACCATAAAACTCCTAGAAGAAAACATAGGCGGTAAGCTCCTAAACACTGGTCTTGGCAATGATTTTTTTGGATTTGACACCAATGTAAAGGTAACAAAAGCAAAAATAAACAAGTGGGACTACATCAAACTAAAAAGATTCTGCACAGCAAAGGAAACCATCAACAAAATTAAAAAGCAACCTACAGAATGAGAGAAAACATTTGAAAGTCATATAGCTGATGAGAAGTTAATATCCAAAATATACAAATAACTCATACAATTCAATAACAAAAAAACGATCCAATTAAAAAATGGGCAGAGAATATGAACAAACATTTTTCCAAAGATGACATACAATAGCCAAAAGGTATATGGAAAGGTGCTCAACATTACTAATCATCAGAGAAATGCAAATCAAAACTATAATGAGATATTACCTCACACCTGTTAGAATGGCTATTATGAAAAAGACAAGAAATAACAAGTGTTGGTGAGGATGTGGAGAAAAGGGAACACTTGTGCACTGTTAGTGGGAATGTAAATTGGTACAGCCACTAGGGAAAACAGTATGAAGTTTCCTTAAAATGTTAAAAATAGAACTACCCTTGATCCAGCAATTCCACTTCTGGGTATCTATCTGAAGAAAACAAAATCACTATTTCAAAAAGATGTCTGCACTCTCAAGTTCATTGCAGCATTATTTACAATAGCCAAGACATGGAAGCAACCTTAGTGTCCGTGGATGGATGAATGAATAAAGGAAATGTGGTATATATGTATATACAATGGAATATTATTCAGCCATAAAAAAGAAGGAAATTTTTCCATTTGCAACAACATGGATAAACTTTGAGGGCATTATGCTAAGTGAAATAAGTCAGACAGAGAAAGATGAATACCGTATGATCTCACTTATATGTGGAATCTAAAAAAACCCCCAAACAACAACAACAACAAAAACAAGCTCACAGATACAGAGATGGTGGTTGCCAGAGGTGGGGACGTAAGGGGTGGGGTGAAAGGGGTCAAAAGGTACAAACTTTAGTTACAAAATAAAAAGTCCTGGGGATGTAATGTACAGCATGGTGACTGTAGTTAATGATACTGTATTGTATATTTGAAGTTGCTAAGAGAACAGATCTTAAAAGTTCTCCTCACAAGAAAAAAAATTTTGTAACTATGTATGGTGATGGATGTTAACGAGACTTATTGTAGTAACCCTCTTGCAAGACTTGATGTAACTCATGCCTTTATTATAGCATTTTAACTAGTCTTAATTAATAGAATTTTTTAAACCTCTATTCATTTCAATTATATGATTAGCTATTCTAAAAAATAAGTTTGTTGAGTCAAATTATGCTTAGACGGAAGGCCAGAACAATGTTAGCCAATGTCTTAACTTTATAATGTCCATGTATTCACTCTACGAGTACTTTCTAAGTGCACAGGGAGAGGCTACAAAACTGCTGTTGGTCCCTGTCCTCAAGAAAACTATGGGTTACTGAGAGTGACAGACAAGTCAGAGGATAAACGTGAGAGAAGAGTCACAGGGATGGTGACTAACAGGCCACAGCAAGATCATGCTCACCTGCAGGAGAGATAATCATCCCCAAGTATCAAACGAGGGTTCAGGATGTTTGCGATGCAACCTGCAATGCAACATTCGCACTAGGACCTGGGAGAAGATTATGGCAGTGTGAAGGGTTGAATCATGTCCCACAATAAAAGATGTGTTGGAGTTCTAACACCCAGTACCTCAGAATGTGACCTTATTTGCACATAGAGTCTTTGCAGAGGTAATCAAAAGAGGGCCTTAATCCAATATGACTGGTATCCTTATAGAAATGGGAAACTTGGACACAGACACACACACAGGGAAAACAACGTGAAGACACAAGGAGAAGATCACCACCCACAAGCCGAGGAGCACCTGAGGCCAGCAGAAGCTAGAAGAATGGCTTAGAACAGATTCTCATTCACAGCCCTCAGAAGGAACCAATCCTGCTGACACCTTGATCTTGGACTTCTGGCTTCCAGACCTGTGAGACAATAAATTTCTGTTGTTTAAGCCCCCTAGTTGGAGGTACCTTGTTTCAGCAGCCCAAGCAGACTAGTGCAGGCAGTGTTGGCCAAAGTGAATTACGAGAGGGTATTCAGACACAGGGATGGGGATGGACAAGGCAGGGAGAAATGAAAACAATGCAGCGTATTTATTTGCACATGTGGACTACAGAAATGGAGCCTCAGAGTGTGATTGGGAGGTTGGAGAAACATACTAGAACTTGAAAATACAGTATGATATTAATTAATATAAAGGATCAAAGGAAAGTTGTGACATTATCTTAAAGAGAAGGAATGGCTCCCAGGCCAGAGGGCCTCAACTACAAGTTGATTGAAGGAATTAACATTAAGGGGAAAAAACTGTGGAGATTATTAGATGCCAATAGCATGGGTGTCTAAATCAACAAAAGGGAGGATGCCTTAGGAGTGTCCAGCCACGCTTTTCAAGAGTCTATCGCAGAGACATAGCCACACCATCTGATGCCACTAAATATTTAACTTATGGAACAAAGTACCCATCTATCCTGAGTCCAAGTTCACCAAGCAACCTTCTGATAGATAACATGGCTTCTCAGATAGTTTAGTCAGCCCAAGCCATATACTCAGTTCACTTGACAGATAGAATTTTCACTGTGAAATAATACACTTGCATCCTGCCTCATTAAACTTGTGAGCTTTGATGGCGCTGGTCAGGTCTGAACCCAACAGGACAGAGTGTGCACCAGTACACTGCAGTCTAGACGTTCAGCCGGACTGGTCTTGCCAAAGGATGGAATGCATTCCCCCACCCGCTGCTTCCTCCTCTCAGTCAGCAGCAGTGTCCTTCAATTAGGGGTCACGTTACATTTAGAATAGCCCTGCCTCCTCCCATGTCCTACAGGGCTCTGCACGGCCGGCTCTTTCCTCACCTGCTTCTCAACCTCATCCGGCATGTCCTGCTCACCGCAGCCTCTGTTCCACGTGCTCCTCCCCTGGCCCTATCTCATCATCACTGGGTCTCAGGCCAAAGGTCACCTCCTCACAGAGGACTCTCTTGACCACCCTATCAAAAGGAGCCCTGTTTATCCCCCACACCAATCCTTAGTACTCCAGCCTGTCACTTGTCCTTCAAGGCATGTATGCCATCCTGTTGATTCCTTTATTTGTCCTCCTCCCTCCAGCTGAACTGTGAACTGTGAGCTCCACCTAAGGGACCTTCCTCGTTCTTTTTAACCACTTACTCCCAGTTGCCTGTAGTTGTGCTAGCACCCAGCAGGTGCTCAGTACATTTGTTGAATCAAAGAATAAAACCTCTCGTTTAATGGGTGTCCAGTCTTCATTCCTTGAGCTTGGAATGGCAAATCAAAATAACTTCAGATTCAATTTTAATTACAAAACATCTGAAACATGAGAACAACTAAGATACAGTTAAAAAAAGAAGGAAGAAAGAAAGAAAAACGTTCGAAGCCAGAAGAGCCAGTCTCAATGATTCTACTTAGCTGTGTGACCTCTGATAAGTCACTTCTGAGCCCAATAAATTCATGTGTGAAATGGAGACAGAGCCAGTCACATCATAGGCTGTTGTGAGGGTTAAATAAAAACAACCGAGTTATGTACCAATGTGTGCCTTTGGTTCATAAGTAATTTTATTTAATTTCTAGTTATTCAGAGATCAACATAAAACTCAGAATAACAGTTCAGTGTTGCAAAAGACCTCTGCTTTTTTAACTCGTATATAATGAAGTGTTAGCAAAATCTCTGTCCTTAGGAAGGAACAACAACCACAAGAGCTCTGCAGTAGCAAAGCTGTAATGAGACACCCACCACCCCAGCTTCCCCGATGACCTTCCCTACTCAATACTCAAATGCATTAACGTCGGTTCCCACAGAAGGCGTAATTTAATCATTTTTGAATTGCCGAGGCCTGTGTATTTTTAAAGCTGAAGGCTCAATTAGCAGCTGGCATTCAATCACTATGGTAGCGCTTATATTTAGACAATTACTTCATGCTGTGTAGAAAACTTCGGATGCAGAGTCATATATTTTGTCACATTTGCACTACTACATTTCTACATCCTTTTCTAAACACTTACTGTTTCAAAGACTGCATTTGTTCTTCCTCAAAAAGGGATCTGATAAGGTAAAAGGTTTTCTCTTATTAAATAGCACTTCTCCTGTCTCTTGACAACTGAACTCCAGCTTGTGTGTCCCTCCTAACGGATAGCGTCCCCCGTCCTCTGCGTCCTGAGGCAAGCACAATCTTTGGATCCACAACCCATCTCTTTTTCCTTCCCCCACTAAATGAATATTTTCTCATAGCCCATCCTTGCCTACTTAAAGTTCATCCCCCCCAAAATGTGACTACAAATAATTGATCACGCACAATCCATTGTTGCTGTGAAGTTTCCCCTACACCATTAAAGAAAAACATAACCTTTTTTCATATTTAGAGACAATTCAAATGCAGAAACTTTGTAGATCTCAGCTGATTCAAGTATGCCACAAGCAATACACTACTGCAGACGGAAGGAATTTCTTTTAAAATGATATAGTTGTAAAACTTACAGGAGCTGAAATAGAAGTGAAAAACTTAGAGGAGTCATCATCAGGAAAATTGTGATGATCACCTTATTTGGGTAAATTGACTATTTTTCCGAAAAGCAGCTCACATAGACAAGACCACCCCTGGGCAAGTGTAATTCACACAACTTGTATGTTCCCAATTAATCGCAAACCACCAACGGGATAAACACATAATTGCATACATACCTCAATTGCCTTTAGTACATATAATTTGGGGAAATACTGTAATTTGTGCTTGGGAAATACATCATTCAACCCTCATGCAATACTCCTCAACATGGGTGTTATTGAAAACACATAGAAAGATTAACATTAAGAATCTTGTTAAAGTTAACTGGGTCTCCTAACAACTTAGCAAAATATAAATTGAGATGAAATAAAAAAAGGCAAAGCACTTGTCCACAGTGACAAAAAGGAGACAGTTAAGTTATAACTCAATCAGCTTGAGGCAGTTTCTATTATTTAATTTCCTCCAAATGGCTCTCCTTGTCTTCTTCTGTATTTATACACCACAAACTCTACAGAGGTGACAAAGGGACTCTAGCCACTGGACTTAACTGAAGGTCTCTTCCAAAGCCAGAAATGCCATAAACCAGGGGTGCACACAGGCTAGCAAAGGAAAGAAAAGTGACTGGTCAACTACTCAAGTAGAAAGAAAATATACAAATGAAAAAGCAAGGAGTTTTCCATTAGAAAATACACACCTTAGGGATTTCAACTCAGTAAGTGTCTTAAGCACCACCTCCGTGCAAAATGTTTTAAAGATCTCTAACATCAAGAATAATGTCACTTTCATTTTGTTGAAGGTTTCCTTTGCCATGCAGAAGCTTTTTGTCTGACGTAGTCCCATGTGTTTATTTTTTCTTTTGTTCCCCTTGCCTGAGTAAACACGGTATTCGAAAAGATGCTGTTAAGACTGATGTCAAAGAGTGTACTGCCTATACTTTCTTCTACGAGTTTTATAGTTTCAGGTCTTACATTCAAGTCTTTAATCCATTTTGAGTTAATTTTTGTGCATGGTGTAAGATAATGGTCTATTTTCATTCTTTTGCAAGCAGCTGTCCAGTTTTCCCAACACCATTTACTGAAGAGACTTTCCTTTCTCCACTGTATGTTCTTGGCTCCTTTGTCAAAGATGAGCTGTTCATAGATGTGTGGTTTTATTTCTAGGCTCTCAATTCTGTTCCATTGATCTGTGTATCTATTTTTGCACCAGTACCATGCTGTTTTGATTACTATAGCTTTGTAGTATATTTTGAAGTCAAGGAGTGTGATACCTCCAGCATTGTTCTTTTTATTCAGGATTCCTTGGCTATTTGGGGTCTTTTTTTGTTCCATATAAATTATAGGATTTTTTGTTCTATTTCTGTGAAGAATGTCACTGGGATTCTGATTGAGATTGCACCGAGTCTGTAGATTGCTTTAGGTAATATGGACACTTTAACTATGTTTATTCTTCCAACGCATGAGCGTGGAACACCTTTCCATTTCTTTATGTCTTCTTCAATTGCTTTCAACAAAGACAACTCACTAACTGGGAGAAAATATTTGCAAATCATATATCCAACAAGGGGTTAATTTCCAAAATATATAAAGAACTTATACAACTCAACCACAAAAGAAATGAATGACCCAATCAAAAAATGGGCAGAGGATATGAACAGACATTTTGGCAAAGAAGATCCACAGATGGCCAACAGGTACATGAAGATGTTCAACATCACTAATTATTAGAGAAATGCAAATTAAAACTACAATGAGATATCACCTACGCCCATTAGGATGGCTATAATTAACAAGACAAGAAATAACAAGTGTTGGAGAGGATGTGGAGAAAGGAAACATTATACACTGCTGGTGGGAATGCAAACTGGTGAAGCCACTATGGAAAACAGTATGGAGATTCCTCAAAAAATTAAAAATAGAAATACCATATGATCCAGATATTCCACTACTGGCTATTTATCCAAAGGAAATGAAATCAATAATCCAAAAAGATATACGCACCCCTATGTTCATCGCAGCATTATTCACAATAGCCAAGATGTGGAAGCAACCCAACTGCCCATCACCAGATGAATGGATAAAGAAGATGTGGTATATATACAATGCACTACTACTCAGCCATAAAAAAGTGTGCTATTTGCAACAATGTGGATGGACCTTAAGGGTATTATGCTAAGCGAAATAAGTCAGCCAGAGAAAGACAAATACCATATGATCTCACTTATGCGGAAGATAAACATACAGAAAAGGAGAACAGATTAGTGATTAACAGAGGAGAAGGGGGTGGGGGGAGGGAGAAAGGGGTAAAGGGGCACATATGTATGGTGACAGATAGAAACTGGACTGTTATGGGGCCGGCCCGGTGGCATAGCGGTTAAATTCGTGTGCTCCGCTGCAGTGGCCCAGGGTTCGCAGGTTCAGATCTTGGGCGTGGACTGACTCACCGCTTGTCAAGCCATGTGGCGGCGTCCCGTATAGAGTAGAGGAAGATGGGCATGAATGTTAGCCCAAGGCCAATCTTCCTCAGCAAAAAGAGGAGGATTGGCAACGGATGTTAGCTCAGAGCTAACCTTCCTCACAAAGGGTAAAAAAAAAAACTGGACTGTTGGTGGTGAGCACAATGCAGTCTATACAGAAACCGAAATATAGTGATGTACACCAGAAATTTACACAATGCTGTAAGTCAATATGACCTCAATAAAATAATTTTTAAAAAGAAAAAAAAATAATGTCATAACAAACAAGCTTACAGCGCAGGGAGGGGACTAAGGCAAGCACTCCACCATATCATTCATGTAGGGCAGAACATACCCCTAAGACAAGTACATGGAGATCTAAATCTAGTGTGAGAGACAGGGGGAAAAATCAAGACAAGTCAGGAAGAAATGATTTGACGTGAGCAAGATTAGGGCTAGAGTTTCAGGGTGAGAATCAGGGAACAGAACTCACAAAGTGAGAAATTCATTCTTTCAACATTTTGAAGACCTATAATGGTAGGCAAAGTGCTAGATTATAATGGGGAATGGTTTGTTCAATAAAACAACTGAGGAGAATTGTAGAGAAAAGGTGAGGAAAGAGATTTAGATCATCTTTTGGGAAGCTTTCTACAACATGTGAAAGGTTAAAGCAGTATTATTTCCATCAAGATGAAAACCTCCAATGTCCAAAAGTCCATGAAGGTGATAAATCCAAAAGAAAGGAAGAGAAATTGGTCACAATGATAGAATCAGAAAAGGAGACTAATTGACTATAAAAACTACTACATAGCAAAATATATATCTAATGAATTTACTTATATATTAGGACTGGATTTGGTAAATATCTACCTTAGCTAGAATGAAGAAAAACAGGCTCACTCTAAAAAGGTAGGATGGTTTTTGGTCTGACAAAAAAAAAAGTCTATGAAAATCTCTGTAAATAACATCTCTGGCTTGGAAGATCACAGATTATAAAATAAGTATTTTTTTTCTAGAATTCAGTCTTTTATTTGAATAAATATTTTGAATCATTTGCTCATCGCCATTATGTATACTCTCATACAAACTCAAAATTAGAAATGACCTAGGGGATTCCTATAGAAAGAGGCATACAGAAAATATATTTTGCCCCATGAACTGAATTTATGATTAATGAGTATTTGCCACATGCCTGCAATTAAAAACAAAATCTACAAGATTACTTAGAGAAAGAAGGATTCCTCTTTTATTTTCTCAAAACTTTTAAACATAAATATAAAACTCCATATGCACACGTCTTATAATATAGGAATAAGAATGCATCTTTGTGGGGGGCCAGCCCTGTGGCATAGCGGTTAAGTGCGTGAGCTCCGCTGCTGGTGGCCAGGGTTCAGATCCCCGGCGCGCACCGACACACCGCTTGTCAGGCCGTACTGTGGCGGTGTCCCATATAAAGCGGAGGAAGATAGGCACAGATGTTAGCCCAGGGCCAGTCTTCCTCAGCAAAAAGAGGAGGATTGGCATGGATGTTAGCTCAGGGCTGATCTTCCTCACAAAAAAAAAAAAAGGAAAAAAAAAGAACGCATCATGGTGAATTTATTGTATGCGAATATTACAATAAAAAATTAAGAACGCATTAAATAAAACCCCCAAAAATTATACTTAAGAGAAAAAAGCTGATCTCTCAGCTCTGCAAAGTACTTCAAGAATTTCTAATACCAACGTTTACAAATATTATCAGCCTGAGATAATATCTTAGAATAAGTATATTTAACTCTTAAAAACCCAAGACAATGGCAAGAAAGCACTACATAGGCAGAAAAGGTTGAGAAAAATAAAAATAGAAAAGTAAAAAGTCTCAATCAAAAATAGGCCAAATTTCATGTAATTCATCCTGCAATGTTCCACCAACACTCAGCCCAGGAAATAAGAAATCTGACATTTGACATAATTACATAGATTTCATATTATTAATGCCCAAAGCAAGTTATAATAAGAGCATGTTTCCTAATTATTACGTAAACATTTCTTGACATATCTCGAGGTACCTTCTTGTGCACTGGAGAAGAGGACAGGATAACCAGGATAAGATGGCCTCCCCTGGGGAATGCTGAGTCTAGTGGGAAAGATGCTTAGACAGTAGTTCTGACAGCACGGGAGTGACAAAGTAGAGGCCAGATAGCAGCAATCCTTCTAATTCCCATCCTCAGGGACGCTGCTCAATTCTCAATTCAACCTCCCATCACAACGTTCATAGATTCGTTGAGGTTTTCCATATTAGTTTAGGTCTCTTTTCCCTCTACGGTTTCACACAATTTTACTAAAAACAGTAAAATGTCACCATTGGTTCACTGATCTCCATTTTCTTCCCCTTGATTATAGGAATGGAGCAATACGCTTCACAATACCTGTGTCTAACATTTTGTCCCGTTATTCTACTACAAACATAGTAAATGGCTTTCAGTCTTAATTTAAAATTTCTATCGACTATAAAACTGTTTGTGCTTGAAAATGATTTTCAAACAATATGGGATTTTAAACTCTTTATACATATTTCCCACTCTTCTCAACTCGTAGGCGACTTCTGTATTATATTTCAAATTGATATTTTACCTCCCCCAGATATTGTTGAACACATTCAATATTAATCTAGGTTTTATCACATATATAACATTTTCTTTGCTTTTTATTCCTTTGTGCAACTCAGATCTTCCAGCCAAGATCATTTTCCTTCTGTGTCAAATGCAACCTTTAAAATTTCCTTTAGTGGGGATCAGCTGGTGGCATTCTCAGCTTTGTTTCTGAGTGTTTTGATTTTAAACTCATTCTTAAAAGATTTTTTTTGCCTTTAAAACTCTAGGTTGGCAGGTATTTTCTTCCAGCGTTGAAGATGCCTTTCTGCTGGGTCCTGGCACCACTGTTGCTGGTGAGAAGTCACCTGTCTCTCCTGAGGAAGTAATCTCCACCTTTCCCCTACTCCCCGCCTGCGTTCAAAATCTTCTCTTTGTATTTGGTGTTCTCAAGTTTTATCAAGTTTACTGTGATATACCTTGCTGAGGATGTTTTTACTGATCCTGTTTAGGATTTATCGGGCTTTTCGAATCTATGGAATGGTGTCTTCTTATCACTTCTGGAAAATTTCTAACTATTATTTCCTCAGACATTTCCTCTGTCCTATTTTTACCTTCTCTCCTTCTAGCACTCTGATGAAGCACATGGTAAACGTGCTCATTCTATCCGGTACGCCTCAACCTCTCTTCTGTACTTTCTCTTGTCATTCCTCTTCACACTGTATTCTAGATTGGAGTCAGGAAACTGGGGCCTGTGGCCAAATCCATCCTATGGCCTGTTTTTTGTTTGGATTGTAATCTGAGAATGTTTTTTTACATTTTTAAAGGTTTGTAAAAAATAAATAAATGAATGAAAACAAAGAAGAAAATGCCACAAACACCATATAGGGCCCACAAAGCCTGAAATATTTACTCTCTGGCCCTTTACAGAAAGAACTTCGTTGACCTCTGTTCTAGATAACTCCCTCTCACCCATGTTTGCTTCACTAGTTCATTCTACAGTGTTATCTAATATACCGTTTAATCCTTTTTTAGAGTTTGTAATTTTTCATTTCCAGGAATTTTATAGTTATATTTTTCCAGTTTGCTGTTTAATTCTCCAGTTATTATATTTTCATTTCCAGAAATTCTATTTAGCCACTTCTCATATCTGCTATGCTAAATTTTATGGTTTACTTCCCTACAGATATCCTTAGGCTTAGCATCTATTTTTTAAAACATAGCATGATTGTTTCATATTCATTATCTAGTTATTCTAGTATCTTCAATCTTTGTAGTTTGTTTCTAGTGTCTTTTTTGCATTGCTAATTGCTTGAGGTGTCTTTTTTCCTGTGCTTTATTATTTTTGACAGTGAACTTATTCTTTGCACTCAGAACTAAAGTGTCCTACGAAGAACATCTGAATTTGCTTCTGAGAGATGCATGGTTTGAGGGTCCCTGGACCATACAGACGAGGAGAACCCAGGATTCAAACTCATGGAAGCCAGTTCTACTTCCGCTCACTCCTATTGCCCTTCAAGGCCCTCAGCACAAAGCGGCTTCATTGTCCCAGTGCCCCTCTTGCCTCTCTAGGCTCCCTCTCCAGGTTCTCACTCCCCCTTTAGTCTTAACTGAGAATCCCTTACTGTCTTATCTTCTCTTTAATGCTTTAAAAAAATTTTTTTTTAAATATTTTATTCAACAATCTTACTTATTTTCAGCAAGAGAGTTGGTTAGGGTAACCTCACCTACCACTACTGAAAAACAGAAACTCAGGTTCAAATTTTCAATTACATTGTTGCCATTTAGAGAATTGGGAGTTGTCTCCATCTCAGGGCTAAGAAGTTGATTAAGCAACTTCCCCTTCCTTCCCCTCATCCAAGAACCTAATAAAAATGCACGTTGGATGTAGTCCAGGAGTATGCTATTCCATGTGCTCCTGAAAAGTCTTAAGTTACCCACTAACTATGAGAAGGCATCATCTTTCTACCAGCAGGGATCCTGTCACACAGGGATCCTGCTGGAAAAGGACATTTTAACTATCACTAGGACCTTAAATCCTACAATTTCTAAAGAAGGACACAGTCTCCTTTTTTAATCAATTTTTACTGCCATTAATGTAATTCTTCACTGCTCTAGAGCTTAAAGGAAACCAATTTCCTAATAAGACTGTTTTTCAACTATCCTAAACAAGGGCACTCACTAAGGTACAAGCATAAGGTTAGCCAATGTTCTAGTCACATGGAGGGCCAATTGCCTGTCGCCTCCCATCCAGATACCCATTCCAGCACTTTCTCTCCAAATGGCAAACCTTTCCTGATAGCGGCAAGGTGGTCTTGGAGCAGTAACAACACCCTGCCTGAAGAGCCATCTATGCCAATATCCTTTCCCTTTCTTCCCTT
Source organism: Diceros bicornis minor (assembly GCF_020826845.1). Taxonomy (NCBI): domain Eukaryota; kingdom Metazoa; phylum Chordata; class Mammalia; order Perissodactyla; family Rhinocerotidae; genus Diceros; species Diceros bicornis. Next base: position 9,111,200 of record NC_080748.1, on the reverse strand, counting down.
CCCACGTGGCCCCCACACGTTCCTCGGCTCCTCACTACTCAGAGGTCAGCTCACACGATCATGCCTCACACATACAGACACATGCTCCTAGCCCATCCTGGCCCAGTTCCCACGGAGGTCACTCTCAACTGCGTGTTCCATTTTAGCGTTAGAATTACTGACGTCCTAGAGCAGCAGGGCAGTGTTGGTTATACTCATGTACTGAGGGACAACAAAATCAGAAATCTAAGTGAAATCAAACATAGAGACTTTTGCCACGAATATCTTAAGTTCTTGAGAATGCAATCTCCTTTCAAAAGGCCACCTAAATACCCATTCATGCTCATATGGTGTCTCAGCTCCCAAACATGTTTTCATAGTATGGTTGCCTAGTCCCCAATTCTAACACTGCTTTCATGAATGTAACATGCTTATATGCTGGGAACTTGCACATAATTTACAGACCAATAATCAATTTCTGTACTGTTTAAATTCATCATATAAAACAGGAGAACCCATAAGTTAGCTAATATAAACAACGTGTCATAAGGCAGCAGGGGTTGGTGAATTAAATGGATAGAAAATGTGCAGCATATTAAACTCTAAATACACATTTATACCACATCACCAGTTGCTATCTAGTAAAACAGTAAGAAGCCCTCTCCTTTCTTTCCCTGTATCTCTGATTCTTATCTATTGGGCGTATTTCAAGTGTAGATAATTGATTGATGAGGGAAAGCTCAGTGGGAAGAACGAAGGAGAGGTGTTTCTTATATTCTCCCCAGGACCACTCCAATTTTTCCAATTCTGCAGTAATGAAGAAAAACCAAGGGAAAATATAAATATAATTAATTCAGTAAATTTCACAATGGAACTCTAACAAAAATTAATAAATTCAGGAAATTCATAAACAAAGCCACAATAAACAGCTAAGTCAAGGTAACACCAAGTAAGAATCCGATCAGCAAGATGAATAGCTACTCCTCTTCTACATACCTAACTTAAGAGTTTTTTTGTCAAATACAACAGTTTTTAGTTTTCTTCTGTCAAATTCTTCAAATCATTTCCTACTCACAAAACTATTCTTCAGTTCTTCATGGAAAGAACTGAAATAACAAAAGCCAATTATAACTCACGGATTCAATGGAACAGAAAATCCCAAAATTTAAATAAAGATATAAAAATAATCAACCTCTAAAGCTAAAATCTAATATCTAACTTCTGTTAAGTTAGAATAATGTGAATAACAAGGAAAAGACTTTCAAATTAATCTATTGGACAATGATAAAGAAATTGTATATGGCCATGAAATAATAACTCTCCATATAATTACAGTCAAAAAAATTAACTTTAAGGAAATGAAACTGTTTTTACATTCAGTTTGGCATTATAGCTTCTGTTATTTCCATACAAACGCAGCAGGATTTTCAGTCCTAGTTGAATCTCTTTGTGGAGATTTATCAATTGAGTCTTGTCTATATGAAAACTATAATTAAACTGTACAGTAAGCTATTTATATGTCTGCAATAATTTCCTTTTCAAGATACACCAGACTTCAGTTTTATTCTGCAAAATCATTTTCAATTACATATTTCATCTCTATGTTATTGCTTAAATTACACATGTACCACCCTCTAGCCCAGATCCTGGCTGGAGACTCTGGCAGCAGCTGTTAAAGGGTTATTATTATGTTCAATAGGAGCCACATGGGCCAGTCGGCCACAACAATATGTACTCTATGACCCAATTCAACCTATCAGATTTTGCTAATGTTTTTTTAAAGGAACAAAGGGTGCTCCAGCATCAGAATCGGAAAATAAATGTTCCAGAAGTGAGGCATCTGGTTACCTGAGGTAGGTAACTATTTAGGGACTTAGAGAATCAGACAAGACAAGCTGTACCAAATACTGCTCTTAAAATTTAGATTTTATTACATGGTCACTAAAGAATGGAAACAAGGAAAGGATTCATATTCATGCAGATGGGAAGAAAGGGTTGCCCTAGAAACCATTTCACCCAAAAAGGAAAAAAAGGGAAAGACCACCAAAAAGGTAGGTAGGGCCCAGTGGGTCCAAGACCCTTAAAAAGAAAATAATGTTTTAATTATTGATAACATAATTCCTCACACAGCTCCCACAAGACTTGTGATAAATCAGGGTGAAGGAACACGCTGCAAACTTTTCTCCCACATAGCGAGGAAGCAGTATGAATAAGTTTCATTAAAAAGTGAGCGTCAGCCTTTGGCAAAGACAGCAGAGAAAGCTGACATACTTTTCTTCCAATTGAATTCAGGATTGAGCATCTGTGTGGATGGGGATACAGAGCAATGGAAACTTGTGCACACTCCTGAAGAAGGTGAGATGGGGAGAACCATTTTGGAGAGAAGTCAGGCAGCATCCAGCAGCACTGAAGATGCACATATTAGGTGGCTCAGTTTCTGTTTCTAGGGACACACCGGAGAGACTCCTACACATGTACATTGGAGACGTGCACATACGATGTTGTCAGCAGCACCTGTGACAATATAAAAACTGGAAACCAATTCAAAATGTCTACCAGTAAGTTTTAAATACTGCACGGCAATTAACTAGAACTAGATTTATCAACATGAATAAAAGTCAAACGAGAGAAAAAAGCAAACTGCACAAAGATACATAAAATATGGTATCATTTACGTAAAAATGAAAAGTCCAAAACATGTATGGCCAAGGCATAGAAACATTCCAGAGAGTGGATCTCTCTCGGGCAGTGGGAGAAAGGAGGAGAACTAACGGCGCTTCAATTATCTGTAATGCTTCGTCTCTTTTAAAAACCACCTAGGAACCTAGGACATCTAGCACTAAAAAGGACTAGCAGCAGGGAACATGCACATCTCATCACTACTTTAAGAGGAATGATTCCATTACTTGACTGTGAAGTACAATATTTGACGTAGGTTTTGGGAGATGCACCTTATGAGATTAACAAAGTCCACTCCTACTCCAGGATTAAAAGTTTGTTGCTGCTGTTGGGTAATGATAAATGAATGCTAAATTTTTGGATTTTTTTTCCTGCATCTAATTAGATGATTGTATGGTTTTTTCTTTTATCTGCTAATAAGGTAAAGTATATTAATAACAAATTTTTCTAAAGAAAACACATACATTCCTGGGATTAAACCCAACTAGATCATATGTATCATTTTTTTTTTACATTATTGGATTTGGTTTGCCACTCTTTTATTAAACAATTTTCTCTCTCAGTTCACAGCAGAGATTGACCTGCAATTTTTATCATTGTGTTCCTTTTGGTTTTGATTTGAAGGTTACATTAGCAACAAACTACATTGAAAAGCACTACTGACTTTTTCCTACTTTCTGGAGGACTTTGTGCAAAATTGGAATTGTTTATTCTTTTAATGCTAGACAAAACTAGACTATAAACATCACAAGGGTGTCTGGTGTTCTCTTTGTAGGAAAAACTATAAGAAGTGATATCACTTCTTTAACGGTTGTAGGGTTAGTCAGGTTTTTTATTTCCTTGAGTCTGATTCTGAAGGTTTTATTTTTTTCCTAGGTAATTACCCATGTTATCTAAGCTTCAAATTTATTTACAAAGTTATTCCATAGCATTCTCTTATTATCCTAAACACTGATCGCTCTACCTGTAGTTATTTCTCTTTTCTCATTCCTAAAAATTCTTTTTTTTCACTTGAACAGATTAGTTTGTGTTTATCCCATTAGTCTTTTTGAAGAATCTACTTTTGGTTTTGTTGATCTTCTCTTGCTCTTGCACTAACATCTTAGATCGTATGTACAAGTTCACTAATTTTAAGCCTTTCTTCTTTTATAATATAATCAGTGATACTACAAATTTCTCTTTCCAGGACATTCATATCCTATGAGTTTTCCTTTTTGTTTGTTTGTTTTTTGAGGAAGACTGGCCCTGAGCTAATAGTGTTGCCAGTCTTCCTCTTTTTCTTTTTTTCTCCCCAAAGCCCCAGTAGTTGCATATTCTACTTGTAAATCCTTCTAGTTCTTCTATGTGGGATGCTGCTTCAGCATGGCTTGATGAGTGGTGAGAAGGTCCACATTCAGGATCAGAACCTGCAAACCCTGGGCTGCTGAAGCAGAACTCCGGAACTTAACTGCCAGGCCACCAGGCCTGCCCCTCCTACGAGTTTTGATGCAAAGTATTTTTTCAACCATTCAGTTCTAAGTATTTTCTAATTTCCAGTGTGATTTCCTCTTTGACTCCTGAATCATTTATAAGTGTAGTTTTAAAATTTCCAAGCGTACAGATTTTTATAATGATCTTTTTTATCACTGATTTGTTGGTTCAATGCACATGAGCCGAATGATAACCAATTCTCTAAAATTTTGTTGAGACTTCTTGTATGACTTGTATGATCATTTTAGGAAAATACTTTACTTGAATGGAATGTCAGTACAGAAAGACAGATACATACGTATTTACGTATAGCACACTCACACACACACACATATATGCATGACGTGTGCGTGTGTTTGTGTATCATCTATGGTTGCTTTCTTATTGCAACGGGAGAAATGAGTAGCTGTGACCTAGAGCATACGGCATGCAAAGCCTAAAATATTTACTATCTAGTCCTTTACTGAAGAAGTTTGCCAATCCTTGCCCTAGCTCTTTGTACTTAACACCTTACGCTCTTCCTTTGCGGCAACTGTCACAAAAAGAACTTAATTGTGTAAATCAAGATTTAATGGCCATTTGCTCAGCTAACACAGAAACTGGAGAATGCTAGAAAATATGCTGTCATTTATTGCTATGTGTACAATCCTAGAAATCTGCCTGGCTTATTAAAAGCACTCAAATATCTGTTGATTTAATATTAATTCAGAAATTAAACATGCTATTCTCTTACTCTGAGCATTCCATTCATAGGCTTTTTACCTTACTATCATCTATCAAGAGGAAAACTATTTTTTAAAGCAGTATTTCTAAATCTGTGTTCCTTATCACAAGAGTTACTCATCAAAAAAGAAATTCAGGGGCCAGCCCAGTGGTGTCGTGGTTAAGATCTCGCACTCTGCATCCTGGGTGCAGACTTACATACCCCTCATCAAGCCATGCTGTGGAGGTGTCCCACGTACAAAATAGAGGAAGATTGGCATGGATGTTAGCTCAGGGCCAATCTTCCTCAAGCAAAACGAGGAAGATTGGCAACAGATGTTAGCTCAGGGCCAATCTTCCTCACCAAAAAAAAAAAGAAAAAAGAAAAAAAACACCAAGAAATTCAGTGATCAAATAAGTTTGGTTAACAAAATATTCTATATCCACCTCTGCAAGATTCACAGTGCAATAAGCATATTAAAAAATGTGTAAAACTTGTAGCAGAGAAACCTAATTATTTATAACTCTGTATCTCCCCAAATTAGCCATAGACCCAATGCTTGTTAACATTTAAAAAAAACATTGTTTTAGAATATGCAGCAACAGCAGACAATGGAAGTAGAAATGGGTCAGTTTCCATTTGATCAGGCAGGGCAAGAGTCAAAAAACCTTCTATACAGGACCAGATAGTAAATACTTTAATCTGTGCCATTTGTTTTGTGTTGCAACTACTTAACCCTGCCATCATAGCACTAAAACAGCCACAGACAATACATAAATGAATGCATGTGGCGGTGTTCCATTAAAACTTTATTTCCAAAACAAAGAAACAAATAACCCAATTAAAAAATGGGCAAATGATCTAAACAGCCATTTTTCCAAAGAAGATACACAGATGGCCAACAGGCACATGAAAAGATGTTCAACATCACTAATTATTAGGGAAATGCAAATCAAAACTACAATGAGATGTCACCTCACAACCATCAGAATGGCTATAACTAACAACAAGAAATAACAAGTGTTGGAGAGGATCTGGAGAAAAGTGAACCTTCATACACTGCTGTTGGGAATGTAAACTGGTGTAGCCACTGTGGAAAGCAGTATGGAGATTCCTCAAAAAATTAAGAATAGAACTACTATATGATCCAGCTATTCCACTGCTGTGTATTTATTCAAAGAACATGAAAACACAAATGAGTAAAGATATTTGCACACCTATGTTCATTGTGGCATTATTCACAATAGCCAAGACTTGGAAACAACCTAAATGCCCATCAACAGATGAATGGATAAAGGATACGTGGTATATATATACAATGGAATACTACTTAGCCATAAAAAGGATGAAATCGTGCCATTTATGACAACATGGATGGGCCTTGAGGATATTATACTAAGTGAAATAAGTCAAATGGAGAAAGTCAAACACCATACGATCTCACTCATAAGTAGAAGATAAAAACAACAACAACAAACAAACAAACACATAGACACAGAGATTAGATTGGTGGTTACCAGAGGGGAAGAGGGGAGAGAAGAAAGGGGTAACAGGGCACATGTGTTAAGTGATGGATTGTAATTAGTCTTTCGGTGGTGGACGTGATGTAATCTACACAGAAATTGAAATATAATGATGTACACCTGAATTTATATAATGTTATAAACCAATGTTACCTCAATTAAAAAAATAAAATTAAAAAAAAGATTGTTATAATCCTAAAAAAAAAAACAAAACAAGTGGTGAGCTGGAATTGGCCTGATGGCCAGAGTTTGCTGATCCCTGCGCTAACGGACTTAAAAGTATCTACATTGTGCTATCCAATATGGTAGCGACTAGCCACACATGGTTATTTAAATTACTTAAAATTAATAGTTCCTCAATCAAACTAGTTATGTTTCAGGTGGTTAATAACCAGTTTCTGGCTAGCAAGTATTACAATAAACAATACAGAAAAACATTTTCACTTCTCCCTAACTAACCCCCTATAGAAAATGTTTTTTTTTAACTATAATGATCATTTTAGTTTATATTGCTTTAAAATTTAAGTTCTGGATAATAAAGGGAGAAAAACATCTGAACGGAGTAATGTTAAGACCAAATGAATATGTTCAGTTGGACCAAAACATTTTTCAGTAGGCTTATAATTTAAATGTAAGAAGAACTAGACTATTATGTTGGATGAAGGAGCCTGTGGTAACTCAACGAATCAAGAACTTCCTACTGAAAGGAGAGCAGAGAGTTCATCTTGTGGAAATTGATAACAGAAACCTCAACTAAACTGGAGTCCGGAAGGCCTGTGGGAGGAGCTTTCATGCTCTATCAAACATCATCAATTACTCCAAACAGGAAGAGACGGACATTTGCATCTCTGACAGGAAGTACAACTACTTCACTCCTGAAGGAAGATTTCTCTCTCCACCCAGCAACAGCCCAGCCAATGAGAAAAGCGGCAGCTTGGCCAATGAGAAGCCTTGCCTCCCTGAACTGCTCCTTTCCCCCAATGGACTTTCCTTTAGAACAGCCCCTCCCTACTCCCCTTTTTCTCTATAAAAGCAGTTCCTCTCCTTTGTTCTCTAGATTTGCCTACAGTTGGCCATAGTACACACATCCCAAGTTGCAATTCTTTTGGGTATTCCTGAATAAACTTGTTTTGAGGGTAAAATAACAGGAAAATTTGCTTCTTAAGTTGACAATCTCTAGGAGATAATAATCATGTTCCTACCTATATAGTAAGCTATGGCTTTTATGTGCCAATGAATTATTCTTCTTCAACATGTTCTTAAATCATGCCTTTAAAACTGTTCTCATATTAAAATATTTAAAAGAAAATAATCATTCAAACAGAAGCAGAATCAACGACAGCTTTACATTTCATGGTTTACCTAGCACTACACACCAAAGAGGGAAAGCAGAAAAGACCCACAGAAATAGAAAATTCATCAGTATTTCAAGTTATAAGCTATGCAGCCATCTATTAAGAATTCATTTTGCTATAATAGCTTCAAATTTAGAACATATTAAATATAACCTCAGTTCAGAGGATTTCAACTCCACAAACAATACTGAGAAAATATCCAAATTTCCAATATTTATATTACTTGTACACAAATATGGTAAGCTTTTTTAATTCATTAATGAATAAATTACAGATAAATCGGCAAAACTTATCTGGAGGGCAAGGAGGAGTATATGAATATATGTGCAGACATATTTGTTTGCGTGTGTGTGTGTCCGTGTGCACGGATCATCTCCATCCAAAAAGGTATATTCTCTTGACCTAGGATCCTTACTTTTAGGAATTTATTCTAAGAAAATAAACAGCAGGAAAAAAAAGATATGTTGCCAAACATGAAAGGTTAGAAACAACCTCTATGTCCAATAATTAGTGAAGAGTTAATAAACCATGGAAATATATACAATGAAATCTCCGTCATTCTCTAAAAGGGGGCTCTAGCTACCTATTTATTGATCTAGAGACAGAGTTTCAGTTAAGTGAGAAGAAAACCAGGTTAACAAGAATATCTATTGTATATAATTCCATTTTTTTAATGGCTACATATATATATACTGTACACACACACACGTATACATACATATAGTTGTATTGTTAGTGAATGAAAAGAGCCAAAACATAAATATAATATAACATTTACATATAAAATATTATATATAAACACATATATTATATATATATATTATATATATATATATGTAGATATAAATATAAAATATAAGCTTCTACTTGCCCCGGAAAACAAGCTCTTAGACTATTACCCAAATTTTTAATTGTAGTTCTTTAGATAGTAGGATTCCAAGTAATTTCATTTTTCTTTTTTCTCATTTATATCTATTTTTTGTTTTTTTCTGCTTTAAATGAATTGAGTAATTTTAAAAAGGGGGTAAATGAGGTTTAAAACTATTAGATTGTCAGAAAATCTAAACTATCCTCAGAAGAAAACTTGGTGGTTATGCTCCTATTAATCAAGTGAACTACATCAAAGTTCTATCTTAGATACATCTTGGAAGTCATTCCAAACAAAACATGCCCAGGTCTACATAAGTTACCTTATATAGGAACAACAGTGCTTGGAAACTTGACCACAGAATAAACTCATTGATGAAGGAATCTGACAGACTTAAGCCTCTGATGTAATAATTTTTCCATTACAATACGCTGGCTGCACTGTCACGGCAAAGTAGGTTATTATCTCAGCCTAAGAACTGCCATCATTGTTGACATTAAACATCTTTCATGATATACCTTTATGATATACCGTGTAATTACTGATTTTCTTCACTTAGGAAGCCAGCAGTGATAAGAGTGATCAGGCTCCTGGTAGGTTATGCCTGCCTGTCTCTCCATGCTTTTGATGCTTTCAAGGATACCATTAGCACTAGAGGTGGACAAAGCCTTCTGAGTTCCCCACCCCAAAGCTGGATTCCATAGACAGGGATCATCTATCAGAAATAAACCTATCGGATGGAAATGATTCTTTAAGCAGCTGCAGGAGAACAAAAGAGTACTACCAGCTCTGTTTTGTGAAAAACAAACAAAAGTATAATTGCTAGATTACAAAGAGTTCAGTACATTAAGTTTAAAGTTCTGATTGATTCAGCCAATTATTTCAAGACCATTAGTAACAAATATCCACCACTTTCACTTAGAGAAAACGTTAATAAAAGAATATTTTTTTATTGGTAGAATTTATTTTTAAAAATCACGGTTTATGATACATTAATAGAAGAATAAAGTTTATTAATTTGCTCATTAGATAAGGAAATAGATTACCACACTAACCAAAGATCTGTCAAAAGTCTCAGCAACTCACAGAAATCTCTTTAGTTGTTTTCTCCAATTCTCCACCCAATCCTTTGAACACACTCCAATCAGGCATTCATCTCCACAACACCCTCCAAATAGCTCTTGAAAGGTCACCAATGACCTCCACATTGCCAAAGCCAATAATTAATTCTCAGACCTCATCTCCCTGGACCTATAAAGCAGCATTTAACAGCTGTTCCTTCCCTCCTTCTTGAAAGACTTTGTTCTATTTGGTTTCCAAGATGCCAACCTCTCTTGTTTCTCTGCCTATCTCAATGGCCACACCCCTTCTTGGTCTCCTTTGCTGGCTCTCATCTCCCAAACTTTTAAACAATGAAGTACCCCCAGAGCTTAATTCTTAACCTCTTCGCCATCTCTAATCAATCTGGGGTTCTCATCAACTCTCACAGCTTTACCACAGTACACTGACTACTCCCAGGAATCTCTCTCCATCCTAGACCTCTCCCCTGAACTCCCAGACTTACATATTCAGCTGCCTGTGCATATCTAATAGTGACCTGAACCCTAAACATGTCCAAAAGATTCCTGATTCCCCTCACGATCCTTGCGTCTCCTACAAGTTCTCCTCCTCTCAGAAATTGCAACTTAATCTTTCCAGCTGCTCAGATCCAAATCCTCGGAGTCTTACCCTTCTTAATATCCCACACTCAATATATCAGCAAATCCTGTCAGCTTTACTGTGAAAATACTATACTCCCAGAATTCCCCACCTCCCGTCACTGATACTGCCAACACCCTGATCCAACCCTCACCATGCTCTCCTACCTAGATTAGTGCAACAGTCTGCTAACTGGGCTCTCTGCTTCTGCCCTCATCTCCCTGTGGCCTAAATGAGGGTATCTACCCCAGTAACCAGATACCCTTTTAAAAGGTAAAACAGATCATATCATTCTTCTGCTCAGATTCCACCAATGACTACCCATTTCACTCAGAATAAAAGCCAAATAATAACAATGATTTATAAGACCACAAGGTGAGGTCCTGCTATTTCTCTGACTCCCTCTGCCACTCTCCCCCTCGCCTACTCCACTCCATTCCACTCCACTCTCCCCCTCACCCACTCCACTCCACACCTACTTTCTCTCTCACCCACTCCACTCCATACTTACTCCACTCTCTCCCTCACTCACTGCACAAATAGAGTAGGAATGCATCAGGCTTGGTCTTTGCACTGGGTGAACCACCTTCCTGGAACACTATTCCCCCAGATACAGGCTGATGGTATTATTTACCATCCACACCAGGATACTTCGGAGAGTCAGAAGGGCATTATTAAAATTATGCCAGGACAACAGGTGTAAACTGAAACTAACCCAGGCAGAGTGGGATGTGTAGTCCCCTATCCAGAGAGCCCCAAGTCTCCCTTCTTCCAAGTCTGCTCAAATACCATCTTATTAGAGAGCATTTCCCTAACCACTGTCCACATCATAGTAACCTCTGCCCTCCCTGCTTTTCATTTCCACCTTCTCCTGCTTTACAGTCCTCAATAACACTTATTACTAACACATAACAAAAAATGTTTTTAATAGTCTCTCTGCCCTTTAAATATAAGTACCTTCAAAGGATTAAAAGAATTATCAATTGAACGTGCCTAAAATTAAATCAGGAAAAAAAATTGCCCAAGCAACATCTCTAGTATACCATAATCTTACTTCCCCCACAAAAGATGTTGAAGAAAAAATATAGTCTTAAGGTGATCTTACCAAGTAAGTAAATATTATCAGGAATTTATTATCAAGATGGTAGGAAAAAATGGAAAGAAAATTTCACACAAATATTTTAGCACCAGCTTTGAAAAAAGAAAATTTCACTACCTTTAAGAGTTGCTAGGAGGGGCCCGCCCTGTGGCGTAGTGGTTAAGTGTGCGCACCCCCGCTGCTGGCGGCCCGGGTTCGGATCCCGGGCCGCACCGACACACCACTTGTCAGGCCATGCTGTGGCAGCGTCCCATATAAAGTGGAGGAAGATAGGCACGGATGTTACCTCAGGGTCAGTTTTCCTCAGCAAAAAGAGGAGGATTGGCATGGATGTTAGCTCAGGGCTGATCTTCCTCACACACACAAAAAAAGAGTTGCTAGGAGGATTAAGAGAGAGAACTCACATAAACTGCCGGGCACTCGTGAATAAGCACTCAACAGACATGAGATTTTGTTACTGGAGAGGCTGCTTAAGGTATGTGACCCACATTTTCTGCAATAAAAGTCACATAACAATACAAGCCTTTCTAAATTTCTAAATTTCTAAATCTAAAGCATTTCTTTCCAAAGTATTCTCTCCATACCAAAAAAAGCCCTCACCATACCAAACATTAAAACATCACCTTCATCTTGAAGCCTCAAATGACAACAGTGTGCCTGTGGTATGAACATGTGCATGTGGTTACATATTTTAAGTAACTTACCATGGAGCCACCTGTCTTCAGAGAAAAGATAAAATCAGAGAACTGGACTTTTGTAAAAGAAAAATAGAAAATAAATAGTAACTGTGACTTACTATAAGAATTTATTGTGCGTCAAAGACTTTTCTGAGTACAGGGAGCAGGATTTGAACCCAGCCAGGCATTTCAGAGCCTGCTCCCGTAACCATTATACTATCCGTCATCACCTTTAAGCCTGATGACTGTTAGGTTCCCTGCCATGGGAACAAACAACAGCAAAAGAAACAAAAGAGGAAACTTCTGAGTGGTCCACAGGTGTTCATGGTCACCCTACATGTCATTGCAAAATCCTGTAATGAATCTATTGTATGTTAAAGGTCTAAATTTTACAAAATCAGTCACATCAATGAGATCCTATAGCATTCTGTGCCCTCCTGATTCCTACTTGCCTTTAAATAAGCCAGTGCTAGATATTGTTTATTGATTGACTCTCAGTATCTATTTCCATGCTCTTCCGTTTTTCTCTATATTGCAGGGACTGGAAGGCTAAAAACCACATTTCCCAGACTCCCTTATTGGCAGGATTCTAGATGAATTCTATCAACAAGATACATTTGCTTAAGATTTGGAAGACAGAAAAGAGACAGCCATTCCTCTTCATGCAGAGGAGTATTCCACATTTTACCATCTAGTCCCAGCTTTAAAGGCACAGGGAAGCTGGAACATCAGCAGTGATTTCCTGAAGTCTCCTGCATAGCAGCAACAGTGTCCTGACCTTGGGAATAAAACTGCAGAGGCATGAACTTGAAGCCGACCTAAGACATGCTGACTTCTGCTCCTTCAGCTTTTCCAATAATTTTGCAAGCACCTAATTTCCTGTTTTAACTTCCCTTATACTTGAAACTAGCTTCCATGCCAGTGATTGAGTTAACATCTCTCACCCTCAAACCTTACCCTTCTGTATTCAGCTTGTGATACTAGAGTAGGAACTCTACAATATTCCTGATTTGCCAGCGGGCTAGGCTCTGCCAGTAGGGGGTGCAAGAGAGAGAGAGAGAGAGAAGCTGCCAATCTTGAGACAGATTGGCTCCTCCTATCTGCCTCCTTGTGGGCTTCCTGTCTGCTTGCAATTCCCTTGAGAGTTGCTTCTTCACCCTGCCAGCACAGTTCTTTTCTAGAGCAGATAAATCCAGTTTTCAGATTTTCCAACACTTGCAAAACTATGTTCATTGCCTTCTACCCCAAATATAGAGACACTAGACCAGCAGCATCTCTCTCTCTTCAGAAATCTGAGTATCAGCTTTGAGAGTCCCCTCTTTGAAGTTTAAAAGTCTTAATAATTCCAATCTTTTCCCTTCCCTTCCCTCAGCCCTAGGGATAGTAGCTGCTCCCTTCAGTTGCTACTACAAGGTACCTGAGAGCAGGGCAAACTATGTCCAAAAAAGGGCAAGGTAGTGAATATTTTAGGGTTTGTGAGCCATAAAGCCTCTGTCCCAACTACTCAACTCTACCATTGTAGTGCGAAAGCAGCCATGGCGATGTGTAAATGAATGCGGATGGCTGAGTTCAATAAAACTTTATTTGCAAAAACAGGTGTTGGGTCAGATTTCTCCTGAGGGTTGTAATTTGCCAACCCCTGCCCTCAAGTTCTCTTTTTACACTTTCAGTTACCTAATTAACAACTCGATACTTAATTCACAATTCTTTACATTAAAACCATTCTGTTCAAATAACAAGTATGGTTTTTATCTCCTGATCAGACCTGACTATCACCATTTCCTGCACTGAACTCTGACTGTTCGTGTATTTGGTATCAGAAGTGGTTCTAAGGAACAGTTCAAAGATGGGAAACTGGGATTAACTATTTCTTCTGCTTGTGTTTGAAAACAGTGATGATGATCTTATCACCAGTGGAAAAAAAGATGCTGGTTGTCCATGGCAAGCAGTACCAAAATAGTTGCTTAAATGACCATCTACGATATTCTTTCTTTGCCTTTACAGTCAACCTCCTGCTTCTTCCCTAGAACCCAGAGGTGATACTGACACTCTACCCTAGTATTCTTTTATCCTCATCCAGCTAAGTGTCCCCAGAGTTCTTAAAATCAGAGACAACTGGCCAAGCTCTTGGAGCAGCAAATTGTTACCAAAGGAAAATCCAAGTGGTGCAGACCTTTAAACTTGAAATTAGTGTTTACCAAAGATGATCTGACAGAAGCACAAGGGGATTACTCAAATTCTGCTTCTAGGCATCATGAAGCAACTGATATACCAGACTTGTAAACAACTAGAAAACTGGAGGAAAAAAATGAAACACTTGTTTTCAGACACTGGACAACAAGCAACACAGGACTATGATCTTGAAAGAAGAGAAATTAATGAGGTGAGCTATATGGTAGCTGAGGCTTTCTGACTGGACATAATTTCTGAATTGTGATTCAGGAAAGAAGAAACCAAATAGAATACGATCTTATAACTGGTACGAGGAGACAGAAATTGGAGCTAGAGAATGCTGGCTTGTTGGAATTTGTAGAGCAGCAGGCTGAAGAGGAAGAAACTACACACAGAAAGAACTTAAGAAATCTACAATGATCCCCTTGTTTCTTTGACCAAACACTAAGTTATGCATGTATAGGGTTAGATACTATGAGATTTTGGGGGGGAAATATATATATATAAATGAATAAAAGAACAACTATCAGGTCTATAAAATGAACAATTCCAAGAGCTCATACAAGATTAGGAGATATTTAAGTTCCAACCAGCCATAGTGAAAAACCTGCAGTGAATACCCTGGGTCTTAGGTGGCAGTTACAAAGGGTCTTATTTTGATAGTAAAGCTAAAATAGTTCTAGAGTAAAGGCTACTATAACTTTGGCAGGCCACAAGTAACTGCCTGCCAAAACTCAATATTCTTTAAAGGAAAATAACAGAACCCAGATACTCGGTACCAAAACATTAATAATAACCAGCATACAATAAAAAATTACTAGACACAAAAAATGACAGGAAAATGTGACCTATAACCAAGAGAAAAATTAGCAAATAGAAACGGACCCAGAAATGACAGAGAAATGGAATTACCAGAGGAGGAATTTAAAAGATCTATCATAAATATGTTGAAGGATCTAAAGGAAAATATGAATATAATAAAGAAAAATGGAAGAATCAAGTGGTTCTTAAGTTACAAATTAAAAAACACACAATATTTGACATGTGCAAGTCCTATACACTGAAAACTACAAAGTATTTCTGAGGGAAATTAAAGAAGACTAAGCAAATAAGAGATATACCATGTTCATGGAGTGGAAATCTCAATACCATTAAAACGTCAAATTGCCCCAAATTTATCTATAGCTTTAATGCAGTCTCCATAGAAATCCCAGCAGGCTTTTTGGATAAATCAACAATCTCATCCTAAAATGTATACAGAAGTGCAAAGGTCTTAGAACAACCAAAACAATCTTGAAAAAGAACAAAGTTGGAGGATTTCAAGACCTGCTATAAGGCTACCATAATTAAGACAATGTGGAATTGGGCATAAAGAGAGACATATACATGAATGGAATAAACTAGAGTGTCTAGAAATAGAATCACATATACAGTCAATTGATTTACAACAAAAGTGCCAAGGTAATTCTATGAAGAAATAATAGTATTTTTCACAAATGGTGCTGAAAAAACTAAATATCCATATGGGAAATAAACCGGATGTCAATCTTTACCTCATACCATGCACCAAAAATGAATCATAGACTTAAATTTATAAGCTAAAACTATAAAGCTCCTAGAAGAAAACATAAAAGGAAATCTTTCCAATCTCAGAGTAAGTGCATATTTCTTAGAGCACCAAAGCTCCACTCATACAAATATTTTTAAAAAGAAAGAAAAAGAAAAAAGAAATTGGACTTCAATAAAATTAAAAATGTCTGTTCTTCAAAAGATACTTGTATTCATTTTCTATTGCTGTGTAACACATTACCACAAATTTAGCAGCTTTGAATAAGAACACACATATTAGCTCAGTTTCCATGCAACAGTTTAGCTGAATCTGTGGTTCAGGGTCTCACAAGGATGTAATCAAGTTGTTTGTCAAGCTAGGCTCTCACCTTAAAGCTTGACTGAGGAGGACCTGTTTCCAACCTTCCTCAGGTTGTTGGGCAGAATTCATCTCCTTGCAGTTGTTAGGACCGAGGTCCCAATTTTCTTTCTAGAGGCTGCCTGCAGTTCCTCGCTACATGGCCCTCTCCACAAGCCTTCTCACAATATGGCAGCTTAGTTTGTAAAGCCATCAAGGGAGAAAAGTCTCTCATCAAGTCTGCTAAGATGGAGTCTTATATAGTGTAACATAATCAAGCGAGTGACAGTCCATCACCCTTGCCATATTCCAGTGGTTAGAAGTAAATCACAGGTTCCACACATATTTAAATGGAGAGAATTACACAAAGGTGTGGACACCAGGAGGGAAGAATTGTTGGATGTCACCCTAGGTCTGTCCTTCCTACCACTGTTAAGAAAATATCTCCAATACATATCTCTAACACACGGCTTGTCTCCAGGATACAGAAAGAACTCATCACTAAGACAACATAAAACTAATCCAAAACTGGTCAAGAAACGTGACAGAGACTTCACAAAGAAAGATTTTTTAAATGGCCATTAAGTATAAGAAACATTAATAGTCATCATTAATAGTTACCAGAGAAATGCAAGTTAAAGCCACGATAAGATACCATGACATATCCACTAAAATGGCTAAAATTAAAATGACTGAAAATACCAAATATTGGTGAAGATGTGGAGCAATGGAAATTCTCAGGTAGTACTAGTGGGAGTGTAAAATGGAAACTGACAGTTTCTTATAGAGCTAAATATACATTTTCCTTATGACCCAACAATTCTACTCCTAGGAGTAGAATTGTTTTCCTCCAAAATATACATTTTCCTTATGATCCAACAATTCTAATCCTATGAGTAGAATTGTATTCATCCAAGAAAAATGAAAACGTGTCCACATAAAAACTTGTAAAAAAATGCACACAGAAGCTTTATTCATAATAGTCTCAAACTGGAAATCATTGAAATGTCCCTCAACAGATGAATGGATAAACAAATTATGGTATATCCATACAATGAAATATTACTCAGCAATAAAAATGAATGAACTAACGATACATGCAACAACATAGATGAATATCAAAACAACTATGTTGAATGAAAGAAGTCAGACACAAGCAGAGTCTATTGCTTGGTTTCATTCATATAAAATTCTAAGACAAGCACAATTAATCCATCATGATAGGAGGCAGACCTGTGGTTGCCTAGGGATGAGGAGGGTTGACTGCAAAGGGACAGGAGGGAACTTTTTGGGATAATGGAAATGCTCACATGGTAGAAGTCAATGAATGTTGTAGTCACAGACTCACCAGGTCTCTTCTCACGGAAGTTAGGACAATGGCTGAGAAAGAATACGACCTTAAGAACTAGAAGGGGGACATCTGTACCAATTTGAAGGAATCCAAACCCCTTGACCTCCCAAATCCATTCCCTCTCTTTTGCCAGCAGAAGGGCAAATCCTCTCTCTCTGAGGATAGCCCTACACCATGCCTGTATTGACACTACTTTTAGTACCAGGTTCTGTTTTATTAGTAGGGTGAGGCAAACCAAGAGACCTCTCTTACCCCCATGCAATATTTCAAACGATATAACTTTTTCTCACACACACACACAAAATCCAGAGGGAATCTGCAGATTCTGCTCCTCAAAGTCATCCAGGGACCCACAGTGGCGGAGCAGCTCTGCTGTCCTCGATACAGAGCTTCCTCAATACAATAACTCCCAAAGGGGCTCCAGCTGCTGCCATGTCCAGCCAGCAGAATGGTAAGAGCTGAGAAACCAGGGCAAGGGATTTCCCCTTCAATGGGTAATGCAGAAATGTCCCACCTCACTTCTGTTCACGTTCCACCAGTGAGAATTAAATCTCACGGCCACACCCTGTCACAGGGATGCTGGGAAATGTAGTCTCTGCCATAGATGTCATTAATGAATTTTACATGATTCCATTTTAATTCCTCAGTAGGCATTCCATCAGTGATTATATATACTCATTTCATAAAACTTTGAGTTAAAGAATTAACATTTTGCTCAGAACAAATATATCTTTACCAATACATCCTTCTTTTGATGGCTCATCAAAAATAGGTTTTTTGTATATTCCGTAAGTTAACATGTGGTAGAAACAGCTACACTTTTATCCAAATATGGAACAAATCTCCTAAATTTCATAATTCGTTCAATTACTTGTTTCTTAGAAAACCCTAGCAAGATTTCCTATAGGTCTTCCATCCACATCCATTTTAATTGTTGCCATGTTGTTTTCTCTAGATTATTACAACAAGAAAAACAAAAGCTCCCCAAAGGGCTTGGCACGTTTTATCTTTTACTAACAAATATCAAAAGACATTTATCACTCAATAGCTAGCAGTAGGTTTTGTGAAATTTTAGAGAGTAACTGATTTGAATATTACATGTTTTTTATAAATTGCTGATAAGATTGCAGATTTTTATCCTCATACTCAGGATTCTTAGTTTTTAAAGTCTCTTAAAGTCTCACTAATTCCGATAGTTTCATATTACCGCAGCTAATATTTCAAGATACCATATACATTTAGGGCAAGAGTCATGATTAATGACAATAGCCTTGTGGGTAATTTTGAAATTTGTTTAACTTGTCAGATCTAATCATTGTTTTAAACTCCTCAAGTAGCCAAAGCAAAGCCTGAACTAGCACACACGTCCAGCAACGCAATTGTTGTGGCTTCTGCTTACACGATTATTATCTGAATTCCTTTGTTTTTTTTAATAGGAATCCTTTTAAGCCAGCACCTTGTGAGAGTGAGTTTTCCATAAATCCATTTAACTGCTACACATAAATGGCAATACTTCACAATGAACTAAGAGCAAACAAAAGAGTGGGAGCCCCCAGGGTCAACCCTTCTTACTCCTGGCACTCCATGCTTCTCTCCTCCTACACATTCCTCCCAGACCCATTTCTGGTCAATGTGCAAGAAGTAGTATTGGATGTGCCAGTGCCAAGCCATATATTATCATCAATAAAGCTGATTTCTTAGTACTTTTTTTTAACCTAAATAAAAGAAAATCACATTTTCTTCTAGCATGCTTTTCATCCAGTGCCTCCTGGGGTGCACATGATCACCACCCCCACCCCCGCCCCCAATTCAAAGACCACTGATCTCATCTATATTACAGAGCTTAGATGTTATTTTGGCAACAGCTGAAAAACTCAAAGCAGAGAGATGAATCCCAATCATTTATAAGCATTTGGAGTCCCAGTTTGGAAATTCTTTTTGGTCAAGTGAAGGTGACAGATGCAGCTCTGGGTCTTTGAGGTAAGCCCTCTAATTCCCTCACACTTACATGAGAGATGAAGTAAGGGAAGCCAGGCCCAATGCTTCTAATTCTTGGGCCACTGCCTTTGTCCCTGTCTTGTCTGCTCCATCATCGGAGCCCTGCAACACCGAATGCTCAACGTGGGAGCTCCACCAGGAATCTACTTTATATCTAATTTATTGCCCTAGCACTTTGCTTTTATTCCACACCTACCAAATGAAATTTTAATGAGAATAGGAGTGCCTTTAACCCAACTAAAGAATGAGGGGGAAGAAGAAGGGGAGAAGAAGAGGGGAAGGGAGAGGAGGTAGAAGGACTTTAGTCAAAAATATGGAGTGCCCCTTTGAGTCTGGAACAAAAAAGTACACAGAAATTGCACCTCTGCTCAGCAGATATTGAGTACATTAAAGTCATTATATTAAAAGAGGAAGTTCAAAACTGGTGAAGGAAGAAGCATTGTTAACAGGTTACCAAGGGAAGTCTGGGACACACTCATAAGACGTCCAGTTTGGCCCCACAAATCACTGCTTGGTCTAGGTAAACAAGAAGTCTCAATCTGTGCTACAAGCCTTATAGTGCTATGCAGAGTCCAAGTCCATCTCTTGGATTCCAGAGAACGCTGGTATAAAAGGAAAATACAGGCTCGCTTCCAAGCTACCTTCAGAAAAAAGGCTTATTTTAAGATTGTGGATGCCTTAGAAGTGGAAAACCATCAAGAAACAGGGGCGCTCCAGGCACAGGCAGTCTGGGTGCGCTCACAGGCTATGTGGATTCATCCCCGAGTTTCGGGCATGTCTCTACACCAGCACCCCACTCTCCTCTCTCCCAGTGTGCTGTTTCATCTTCCTCAGTTTTGATCCCCTCCTACTGTCAGCTTGCACTCAGCCCATCATGGTTACCCTAGCCACTACCTCATCGGCATGACCTTTTAAGTAGAAATTCAAGTTGAAAACTGGAAAATTATCTTTAGTTTGTTCACTCATTCATTCAAACATTTACTGAGTAGCTAACGTATGCAAAGCACTGTCTTGGAGGCAGACATGTCCTTTTAAAAAAAAAATTAGACTTTTGCTCCATTGACCTTACATTCTAACAGACTAGAGGGAGACAGAGAAAATATAAAGGTTTCACAAAAACAACCTGATTTAAAAATGCGCAAAGGATTGAATAGACATTTCTCAAAGAATATATACAAATGGCCAATAAGCACATGAAAAGATGTTCAGGGGCCGGCCCGGTGGCACAAGCGGTTAAGTGCGCGTGCTCCGCTGCGGCGGCCGGGGTTTGCCGGTTCAGATCCCAGGCGCACACTGATGCACCGCTTGTCAAGCCATGCTGTGGCGGCATCCCATATAAAGTGGAGAAAGATGGGCATGGATGTTAGCCCAGGGCCAGTCTTCCTCAGCAAAAAGAGGAGGATTGGTAGATGTTAGCTCAGGGCCGATCTTCCTCACAAAAAAAAAAAAAAAGAAAGAAAGAAAAGATGTTTAACATCACTAATCATTGGGGAAATGCAAATCAAAACCACAATGAGATACCCACACCCATCAGGATGGCTACTATCAAAAAAAAAAAAAAAACCCAGAAAATAAGAAGCATTGGCGAGGATGTGGAGAAATTGGAACTCCTGTACACTGTTGGTGGGAATGTAAAATGGTAACATGTAGAAAACAGTACGGTGGTTCCTCAAAAAGTCAAACATAAAATTATCATATGATCCAGCAATTTCACTTCTGGGTACATACCCACAAGAATTGAAGGTTTCAAAGAGTCATTTCTACACTCATGTTCATAGCAGCATTATTCACAACAGCCAAAAGGTGGAAGTGACCCAAGTGTCCATTGACAAATAAATGGGTAAAAAAATGGAATATTATTCAGCCTTTAAAAGGAAGAAAATTCTGACACATGCTGCAATGTGGATGAACCTTGAGGACATTATGCTAAGTGAAATAAGTCAGACACAAAAAGACAAACACTTTATGATTCCACTTACATGAGGTACTTAGAGTAGTCAAATTCACAGAGACAGAAAGTAAAATGGTGGTTGCCAGGGTTTGGCAGGCAGAAAGTGAGGAGTTGTTGTTTAAGGGGTACAGAGTTTTAGTTTTTTTTTTTTTTTTTTTTTTTAAAGATTTTATTTATTTATTTTTCCCCCAAAGCCCCAGTACATAGTTGTCTGTCTTAGCTGCACATCCTTCTAGTTGCTGTATGTGGGACGCGGCCTCAGCATGGCTGGAGGAGTGGCGCCTCGGTGCGCACCCGGGATCCGAACCCGGGCCGCTGGCAGCGGAGCGCACGCACTTAACCGCTAAGCCACGGGGCCGGCCCCAGAGTTTTAGTTTTTTAAGATGGAAAGTGTTCTGGAGATAGATGATGGTGATGGTTGCACAACAACATGAACACATTTAATGCCATTGAACTGCACACATAAAATGGTTAAGATGGTAAATCATATATATTTCACCACAATTTACATATACACATTACTTTAATTATATATATAAATAATCAAATATATTATTTCCAGGGATGAAAAGTTCTGGAGACAAAATAGAGGCGAGTGAAATAGGGAGTGCTGGGGCGACAGGAACGCGTGGGTAGAGGGAGGTTTCCTCACCACTCCAGAGAACAAGCACCAGAGTCAGGAGGACCTGGGAGTTCTGGGCTTCTTGCTGGTAGTGACACAAACAAGGACAAGAGGCACACTGAGACAAATCCTGAAGCTCCCACGCCAGAGAGTGGTACCTTGCCACTGGTGCCTTGGAGGCAGAGACTCTCTCCCTGCCTTTGGAGTCTCAGGACTTTGGAGTCTCAGAAGTAGAAAGCATCTTGGCCTCCACACAGGATTCATGGCCCCGCCAACTCACAAGTAGAGAACTCTCTGTACTAGATCTCCTCCCTTTAAAACTATAACTAACCCTATCATCTGCTCCTAGCACTGGCATTTAAATATACTGCCTAGAAGACTGGCTGTGGGTGCCTGCCAGTAACAAGTCCTTGTTAAAAGTCCTGACAAATGGAATCTCATCGTTCAGCTCATATCTTCATATCGAATCACTTCCCAGGTCACTGGTTACCCTCAAATCAGCTCCCATCCCTGGTCTCATTAGTGGCTTTAGGCCATGACAAGGTGGGTACACGTCCATAAAATGCTCAGAGAACCATGCTGGTCAATTCTCCATGAGCTGGTGGCTTTGGGGTCTTGGGGAATTAAATGCAGATGTATCCTATTACTATATAAGTTTAAACAACTCCTGATATTTGAATGTTATCTTTATTTTAAAGTTTTACTAGAAAGAAAAATCCTGTGAGTCTCCTCAGTAACCAACACTGGAGTTAACCATCACCACTTAACGTAAATCGTAAGAGGAAATTAAACCACACTAAAACTATCTCATTTTAAAGGCACAATTATTTTAAATGCAAAATAAAGTATTATCATGAAGCAACGTTCTAAGCTTACTATTTTGATATTTAAAGATATGACTTTATAACATTCATTCATAAATAAAAACAGAAAACACAAACTAGTTTTATAGCTGTTTTTTAGTAAAAAACCCAAAAAACAAAAAACCTGATTATCAGTAGTAGAAACAAAGAGTTTTAATACAATTATATCAAATACAACTTTTGAAAAGCTACTTACATCCAAAGAATCCTCCTTCAGTAGGATAAGGGCCATATTCTGTGACACCAACCGGCAGGAGTATCCTAAAGTGGAAGGAGGGACAACGCAGGTGAATTTATCGTTCCTTCCATGAACTCAGCATTTTCAGTGGTTATTTGAAGTCAGCCTCCCTTCTTATATCTTCCTTATTAGCATTTTAAGCCTATTGGTTCATACAGAGGAACTGTGCAGGAGTCAGGATAGGAAAAGTGAGTTTAAATTGATTTTGATTCTTGCAGACAGCTTGAATAGAACTGGTTGGGAAGGTCTTTATAACTAATGGCTAAAATAAATACTTGTCAATTTTCTGAGGGTTTTTCTTTATCCTTGTCATCCTTGTATAACATTAGGATAAGCCTTGGATTATCTAAAATAACAGCAAACACTTTAGGAAGACAAATGGAATCTAATGGTGTTCCTAAATCAGCATCAACATGCCTATCGTAATAGCAAGATCCCTCATTTGCTTTTTTAAAAAGTAGGTAATTCTCATGACAGATTTCAATGGAATACTATTATACATTGAGGGAGTCACTTTTCCTACCAAAGGTTCAAAGCAATCCTCATTTCAAGAATTAAAGCTGAGTTTAAAAAAACTTTGTTTTAGAACAAAAGTATTCCAATACTAATTCTTATCAACATTTTCCATCACATTTTTAAATAAACTTATCTCTATAGGTTATGCAAGATACTCTTTTGTACTTTTCCTCCCAGAAGGTGAAATATATTTTCTATGACACTTTTTCCTACCCAGGCTTTGCCATCTACCCGGGGACAGCTGGAGACACTCAGTGACACCATAGACCAAGAGGAGAGCCTCTCCTGATTCCTCCCCTTCAAATCCACACACTCTGGGCAGAAGGCGGCTCCAGCAAATCCCAAGACGAAGGGTGTTTGTCAGGGCTCCAGCCTTTCTTGCAAATCACCCTCCCACCTCTCAGCGCCCCTTGAGAGAGTTGGCATTAACATGTGCTTTTCACTAACCTCCCTCTCAATTGATCTCATTGAAAAAAGGCAAGAAAAGAAAAATGGCCCTCACAATCAGCTTTTTTCTCAGCACCTTCAAATAACGGATCAATGATTACAGAAACATGAACCAAATCAGCACGTAGAATTCCAACCTGTAAGCAAGTACGTATGTGACAGTCTCAAGGCAGGGCCTTTACCAGTGCTGCTCCTAAAGCAAGGAGGACCCTGGGCTCTCCTCCGCAGATCAGCTCAAGTCTGCATTCCCACAAATGCCATGTTTAACTAGAGACAAGGAGATAGGCGTTTAACTAATAAGTCAAAAAACTGCAACATTTACGTGCTCAATTCTACTCGTCGGGTCCTTTTTCCATCCTGAAGAAACCCTACTAAAAGGTACAAAACAGAATTCAAAACAGACAAAAATTAAGAATAAGAAAAATGTTGGGGTTATTTGGGGGGAGGAACAATAAGTATTTTTGCTTATTTTGGAATACACAAAGTATATCCTCTGATTGCCATTTGAGAGGAATATTTTGTAAACCACCTCAGAACACAAATTTTAAAGCACAAAATTATGGCTTTTAATCCAAATGTTATTTTTTTAAAGCAATACCATAAAGATATCATCCAGGCTGTAAACAATAGTTACCTCAAGGGAATGAGATTATTTTGCTTATTAAAACAATCACATAATATTTTAAAAAATAAAACAAACTGAATAATTTAAAATCACAATACCACATGGGCAAATACTTGTTAAAACTCTAAGACAAAAAAGAGGCAGGAAACAAGAAATCATTTTCCATATATTTTCAAACCTGTTCAAGTCTGTATTTTAACAATAGTCATGAGTAAAAAAGAGACTTTCCCAGAATGCCATTGAAAGTTCTGCATGGTAGGATGGAAATAACTGAACTCTTTGTTTCCCATTAAAATTTTGCAAATGTATTCTTCCTTCCTATAAGTTCTTAGACTAGGCCCAGAAGGGAGGTCTATATTTTATTTTCATTGACAAAAGAGGATATTGCAACTTTAAACATTTCACTCTATGTTAGGCTTACTCTTTATCTCCAGAGACTTCCAGCAACTTCATGCATATAGACTGTTACAAATTTAGTATAACGAATGCAAAAGGATTTGCTGGTAGTTTTTGATTTGCACAACAGCTGCAGAAGCGAGCTGTAATTTTTAAGCCCTGGCTTGCTGCTTTATTTTATATTTTTCAATTTAAGCAAAATACCATTTGACAACTGAAGCTGCACAAAGATAGTATGGAAAAAGTCTAGTATTTTTCTAGCCATTGCAGGGAGAGGGAAATAAATAAAACCACTGACACTTTCATGAATTTAAATATATAAAACTAAAGGTTTTTGAGAAGAAACAGGTTCTTTTTTTTTTTTTAATTTGGAAAATGAAGCAAGATTTTGCTTAGAGAATTACCACACAGAACACTCGCTCTAGATAGACCCTGAAAGTTTAACACAGTTAATTGTGACTTAGCTAATGTGGCAAATTAAATTATGTCCATCCAAGTTTGGTCTGCTTGATTTCTAATGTTTTTGGATAAAATGAGATCAACTCCTGGAGAAGAGCCAGGTATGAAATGTCAATCCACACTTGTAAATTGAGGTCTAGTTCTTTAATCTCGCAATCTAACAGGACGACCATAAAATGACTGAGAAGAAAACCTCTGGGATTTCACTTTTTACTACAGCTGAAATTAACAGCACACTACAGAAGTGTTTAGTCTTTCTACTACCTGAGTATAATCAACATTCAAAGAAATCAAAATATTACAGTCTATGGTACTTACAGCAGGACTTGATTTTAAGACAATAAAATAACAATTCACACTAGAAAATATTACCAAACCAAATCTCTCAGATCTTGCAATCAGTATCTCTTATTTTTGAGGTAAGCTCATATTGTCAAAGACATCCAAATCCAGATGTCTTGGGAGATATTTTTGGAAGGGTTGGGAACAATTTATCCTTACTAACCATACATCCTAGGATCAGATTAATCAAGCCATCCATCACCAGGATTCAACATGTTTCCAACCCTCAATAAGTATGTTGTTGGTTCTAAATATTTTCAGAGAAACTGCTCAATCACTATTTGAGTGTGAGTGTATGAACACACTGCTAGACATCAGGAATGGATGATGAAAGATGGTACTCTTAATCCATTCCACATGGGGTCAAAGCAGCCAGAACAGAGTTCTTCATCATCCAGAGAAGCAGGAAGCTGAAGCCTCATCCACAGAACCGCACACCTGGGCACCATTCCCTCTAGATCCTTCCGACCCTTCTCAGGAAGGCTCCGTCACACAGAACACACTGCCTAAGCCTTCCTCATGATCTTCCCCACCTCACCCCCACATTGGGCGATCCTGACCCATTCTATGCTCAGTCTTTTTTTTTTAAAACAAATTCTTGAAGGCTCCAGTTTTAAACCTATGGCACTGTGAAGCCTCCCCTGGTCTTTTTCAGCTCAGATATCTTTCCTGGGGGCAATGAGCATCCAGCACCCCAGTTACGTGCTCAGGTTTTCAGCACTCTCACACCTGTGAGAATATAAAACTTACGTAAAGGACTTAGCACAGTATGTGGCACACTATAGCTAACATTTACTGAGTAACTATTAACTATTATTAACACTTAATGTCTATACTGCACAATTAGTGCTTTCTCATCTATTTCATTCTCTAATTTGTCTCAGAATTAACTCATGCCCCTAAAATTAGGGAATGTAAGTTCCCCAAGCCTATAGTGGAGCATATGGCAACAATGCTAGCTGCAGGTAATCAAGAAATAAAATGTCTGACTCTTCTATGAAAAACAAAATTAAGATTGTGAATGCCACCAAACAACGCTCCAGCTTCACCCGAGAATGGGGACTCGTCTGTCTCCTAATGGGCAAGGCAATCTATAGGCAATGATAGGATGGGCGAGCAATATATTTACTCACTTAAAAAAATTAAACTTCTAGGACTATAAGAAATGGTTTAAAAGTATCAAATGATGGGTAACAAAATGCAGGGGGAGGGGCAGCAGAATTCCAACTCAGAAATGATTTACAATAAAAGCTACTTCCAATTTAATGACTTTAAAATGGAATACTAGGATTTTGTTCTCACTCATCCTACATCCATTAGAAAAAAATTATAGACTCCAAAAACTTCACATTTATTGTCTAAGTATTTAATAGATGTTTTATCCAGTGGTAATAAGGAAATGACAACTACATGATTCACAAAGGCTACAGCTGAAATTTCACTTTAGACTAGCCGATGCCAAATTTTTAACCTAAAAAAAAAAAATTGTCAACTCCTTAAAACACAGCTAGTTAACATAAATTCAAGCACAGCGCAGCAGGATTCTGGCATCATGCCAGTTCTAAACTACCTAAAACCCACAGCCAAGATGACTGTATCTACATAACACTCCCAGGCTCCTAAGAGATACAAATATCCTGGACCTTCATTTGACTAGTTATACTTACTTTCAAGGTATGAACTAAAAGTTACACTTTAAAGAAAAATTCTCAAACTATGATAGATAGATAGATAGACCAAATGCTAAAGACAGCCAACAACCCCACACACCAAACATACCAAATGTCGCCTCTAAAGGTGATCTCTTATTACATGCACCACTAAGAAAATGTTGCCAATTAAAATTGAGTCAATTGAGTCAATAATCATAAGATATCCCAATTTCAGAAACTTTAAAATATAAAAATAATGTGCATCTTAGAATGGATGAACCTTTCTCCCCGTCTTCTAACTTAAATTTCAAAGAATAGTTTTTGTGAAAGCCATGTGAACCTGTTTAAAATGAGCTTTGCACCAGACGTCAAGAGCCCTGAGACCTGGTACTAGTCTGGTCATTAAGTAGAGCACGGCCTCTGTAAACTCTGAATTTCCCCCCAAGCTATAAGACCATTCATGTGTAAAGACCAAAGACAGTGTTCAGAAAGCCCTCCCAGCATGGGACCTGATACTCAGCAGACACTCTGTTAATTTGCTCTCTTTTCCTTATTCCATCTTGAGGTAGAACTGCTAGACACTTGATCTTCTTCCCCAAATATGGTCTGGGTACCCTAAAAACGCACATAGAATGCACTACAATGTACAGCACATCCACTAAGTATTACGGGAGACAGACGAACGATGTTGCATATTACCGAGGGTATGAAGAATATACAATTAGAACACAGGCTTACAGTCCATACTGTGCCTGGAGCATGACCCCGTGCTGCTTATAGCTGTCACCTGTGGTCTGACACAGACAAGTCTAATAAAATGTCTGGATGGCTACACGCTGCTGAGCCTTCTGCATCACTTGTAGGCTCAACAGATATCCTAAACCAGAAAATGACATTTAATCCCTCAACATCACCCAGGGTAACAAACTTGAGTTCTGAATGCAAAGTGAAAAAATAATTCAGATACAGCTCTTTCAAAGAACATCAGTTTCCTTGCCATTGGAAGCATATTTAGTAACACCAAAGATATGTTTGAATTCTACTGCTACACTACTAAAAATGCAAGTAGAGAAAAACTCCAGGATAAATATATGACTTTGGCAAAGTCTTCAGCTTATAAGTAGGAGGCATCATCTTCTAGTGGTTCTGAGGAGCACTCACTAAAAAAGATCAATTTTAAAATCTATCTAATGGATATGAGTGCTTTTGGAGCCAAACTACAAATGTTCCTATACCTTCTTTGAAAACAGCACAAAATAATATAACCGTTAAACAACTGGACCGGTATCAACTATCGCATAAGGCTCACAGAAGCCTCACTGGTGTAAGTCAAACTTTCCTTCAGGATTTATAACCCATTTGGGTTTTCTGGGTTGATTTTCAGCCCTTTGCTTTCACCTGTGTTTATTCTAAACTTAGCTAGACCCTGATAAGCTCAGGTATATCAAAACAAACAAGTAGGAAAAGGGGTGTGTGTGCTCCCCGAGGGTGGGGTGATTGGCTAAGCAGCGGTGAGAGAGGGCAGTGGCCCTTTTCCAGCCAGTGCACTATCAGCACACTCATGCTCGCTTCTCACAGCAAACACAGGAAAGCAATTCAGGAAGTTAAGTCCGGGGCCAGGGGCATAAAAAGGCCGCTCGTTCAGCAGGAACACTCAAGATCTGGAAAACTAAGAAAGCTTATCACTACATTTCAATCTTAACTTGAGGAGTTACCCACTTCTTTCATAGCACTCTAAGAGAGCAGAAAGTATACCCCTAAAATTTTTTTTTTTGTGTGAGGAAGATCAGCCCTGAACTAACATCCATGCTAATCCTCCTCTTTTTGCTGAGGAAGACCGGCTCTGAGCTAACATCTATTGCCAATCCTCCTCCTTTTTTTTTCCCCAAAGCCCCAGTACATAGTTGTATGTCATAGTTGCACATCCTCCTAGTTGCTGTATGTGGGACGCAGCCTCAGCATGGCCAGAGAAGCAGTGCGTCAGTGCGCAGCCGGGATCCGAACCCGGGCCGCCAGTAGCGGAGCACGCGAACTTAACCACTAAGCCACGGGGCCGGTCCTACCCCTAAATTTGAAGTAAGTATTTCAGGACAGCAGTCAACTTTATGTGCCCTACATGAACAAGAGGAGCCACATAACAATAGCAGGTGTTTTGTTGTTGTTGTTGGTAGTACCGTCAAATCGATTCCCACTACTAGTGACCCTGTGGACACCAGAGCAGAACCCTGCCCGGTCTTTTCACACCATCCTCTCACCTTCCTGAGCTATATCAGACAATGCTCTGCTGCTATTCACAGGGTTTTCACAGCCAACTTTATGGAACTGGGTTGCCAGGTCCTTCTTCCTAGTCTGTCTTAGTCCGGAAGCTCTGCTGAAAGCTTTCCACCATGGGTGACCCTGCTGGTATTTGAAATCCTGGTGGCATAGCTGTCAGCATCACAGCAACACACAGCCACCACGGTATGACAACTGACAGACAGGTGCTATGGTTCCCTGAGCCAGAAATAAACCTGGGCCAGATATTTTTTTTTTTTTTGAGCATTTCAAGAAGATATTTATTGTAGTAACATTGGTTTATAACATTGTAAAAATTTCAGGTGTACATCATTGTACTTCTATTTCTGCATAGATTACATCATGTTCACCACCAAAATACTAATTACAATCCATCACCACACACATGTACCGAATTATCACTTTCACCCTCCTCCCTCCCCCCTTCCCCTCTGGTAACCACCAATCCAATCTCTGTCCCTATGTGTTTGTTTATTATTGTTATTATCTACTACTTAATGAAGGAAATCATACGGTATTTGACCTTCTCCCTCTGACTTATTTCACTTTGCATTATACCCTCAATGTCCATCCACGTTGTCACAAATGGCTGGATTTCATCGTTTCTTATGGCTGAGTAGTATTCCATTGTGTATATATACCACATCTTCTTTATCCATTCGTCCCTTGATGGGCACTTAGGTTGCTTCCAAGTCTTGGCTATTGTGAATAACGTTGCAATGAACACAGGGGTGCATGTACCTTTGCAAATTAGTGTTTTCAAGTTCTTTGGATAAATACCCAACAGTGGAATAGCTGGATCATATGGTAGTTCTATCCTTGCTTTTTTGAGGAATCTCCATACTGTTTTCCATAGTGGCTGCACCGGTTTGCACTCCCACCAGCAGTGTATGAGAGTTCCCTTCTCTCCACATCCTCTCCAACACATGTTGTTTCCTGTCTTGTTAATTATAGCCATTCTGATGGGCGTGAGGTGATATCTCATTGTAGTTTTGATTTGCATTTCCCTGATAGTTAGTGATTTTGAACATCTTTTCATGTGTCTGTTGGCCATCTGTATATCTTCTTTGGAGAAATGTCTGTTCAGGTCTTTTGCCCATTTTTTAATTGGGTTGGTAGTTTTGTTGTTGTTGAGATGCATGAGTTCTTTATATATTTTGGAGATTAAGCCCTTATCAGATGTATGGTTTGCAAATATCTTCTCCCAATTGTTAGGTTGTCTTTTCATTTTGTTGATGGTTTCCTTTGCTGTGCAGAAGCTTTTTAGTTTGATGTAGTCCCATTTGTTTATTTTTTCTATTGTTTCTCTTGAATCCTGGGCCAGATATTAACCACTAGACCACGAGCACTGGCTAGCAGGTGTTTTAGGCCAAATTTACATAGGCAATACCTGAAGGGCCAATGTATATACATATAGAGAGAGACATTATATTAAACGCAAATGTATTACCCTTCATTTATAAAAATGTTGCCAACATCACCAAGGGCTATAAGCTATGGGTTTTTACTTTCTAGTAGCAGTGACGAGTCTTCACAGAAACATCATCACACTTTTCTCCAAAAACATGTATTTGAGAGACAACTAGCATGAATGGATGGGCAAAATCTATAACTGATGCTTCAGAGACTGTTGATGAATCACATGTCATTAACATCTTGAGATGTTAATTTCAGTTGTTTGGGAACCCAAATTCCATTTGATTAGCTACAGCCTTCATAAGAAATGATTAAATAGCTTTTGTCTATTAAAAAAAAATGAAATTCATCCCAGACAGTAGGTATTGTCTAATTCCAAAGACAGAGAGCTAAATCCAAAGAGGAAGCTTAAGGAAAGGGGCACCACTGAATTCAGTTCGTAATATTCCAAGGAGACTACTCGGGACAGGACAACAGTCACTTATATTTCAATGTTGTGGTATGTTTCTTTCTAAAGTGAGCTGTGACATAGTCTATTGCCATAAATACCTTATAAGTCATGTAGTCCTTACATATTCATTTTATCACATACACACCAGGGCTTGTTACACCATAAAGGTGACAGAAGTACCAGATAATTTTAAAATAATTCAAATAATAAAAATTAGATTTTCTTTTAATTGTAGTTTCAACTCCTTTTCAAACTTAAAATGTGCCTCTTTAACACTAATGAAGTTATTCGGACTTAAATTCCGTTTCTTCAATTTTCATTTCTGTGATGCCTAGCAAGCAAAGAGGTTGCCAACCCAGATGGGGGAGGAAAAGATACAAGACTCTTAGAGAAACCTACTAATTGATAAAATCATTGAAATGGTTATATTATATAAAATAATAATGCATAAACTCAGTGAAAACATGCTCTTAGTCTCTTAGACTAAAATTTTGTGAAGAAAGTAATAAGAAAATTGAAGCTGTCACCTCTTGAATTCTATATCCTATATAAGTGTGTTTAATACTTTTTAGGAAGAGGTAATAGTTTTGATGTTTATAACAGGCAGATAATGCTCATAAGAGCATCTTCACTTGGTTTCAGTAAACTTTTCTTAGCCTTATGAATGAAGAGTTCTATAAAACGTCATCTGTCAATGCATTTGAGGAACCCTGAGGCACTTGTACAAAACAGTTTAAAAACATAATACAAACACTAGCATCAGGAAATTATTTTTAAAATTAATTACCTATATTAATTGCAGTTTCTTGTTTGTCTCCTGTCAACACCCAGATTTTAATTTCTGCCTTCAACAGAGTTGCTATGGTTTCTGGAACACCCGCCTGAAGGCGATCTTCTATGGCTGTGGCTCCAAGTAAGAGTAAATTCTGGATTGAAAAATATCTTCAATTAAAGATCAGTACATAGTTAAAAGCAGCATTAATGACAAACTGACAAAACAAAGGCAGTCAAAATGTTCTGAGACAAGGATCTTATTTCTTCTACATTAAACCTTTGTCTGCAGATAATGATATCTAGATATGTGACATTTCAAAACTATTGACAATGTTAGAACCACTTCATACACACAGGCACTCATCATTTACTCATCATTTATTTCTCAGTACATGGGCATGTTAGAAGAGAAATCATCTGGCAGTAAGCTTATGGCCAAGTTATCCTGAGGATATTAACAGTACGTGACCCCCTTCCCCACTCCACTAATGAGCAAAGTATTATGTTATAGTTAACACATGAGAAAAACTGATTCAATGATAAGAAACTGATCTCATCTGAAACTGATTCAATTGATGAGAAAAGCCAACTACCTCGTGAGCAGCCACCATGTGCCTAGAGCCGCACGGGCATGTCACCTATTTAATAGCTCATTTCTGATTTTAAAAGTAATTTTGGATATTTCCAGTAAGGCAGGGCCAAAAAAACACTTGAATTAGGTTCTACTCCTACCCAAAGTTCCATTAAAATGATGAACAAGTGAATATAAAATTCAAACAAACACTGAGCATAAAAAAGCAAAAGAGAATTAAAAAAAAACACACAAAAAAGTAATGAAAAAGCAAACAAGTGATGACTTGAGAGTTATAGAAACCGGAAAATGGATGGACCAGTGGTTGCTGATATGAAACAGAAAAAGTTGAAATCCAGCTCCCACATTTGAGGGAACCCAATACATGGAAAGCTACCTAATGCCTCGGGATAAACTGAAAAGAACAACAACAACAACAAAAATCAAAGTAGGCAATATGGAGCAGCAATGGCAAGGCTTAAATATTATCAGAATAAGTAAGTGTGAAAATTCTTAGAATATACAATGTCCAACTAGCCCATGTACTCGATTACACAGGGAACTCAATAGGGTAAACCAATCTCATTAAACCTAATCTTAGGCAAACCCAGAAAGTCATTGATACTGTTTTTGACCTGATACTTCCTAAGATATCATTAATGCTTAGCTGAGAATGGCTAGACCTTTCAATAGCCCATAAAAACTAAGTGTTTCCCAAAGCAAAGTAAGAAACAATTAAAAGCTAATGGTTAATTAAGATACAAGAAAAGAGCACGTAATGACTACACCATGTGCAATTACCTTCTCAATGATCTCATAACACTCTTCCAACCGTTGAGCTCTGTCTTTCAATATGGTACTGGCTTCTTTATAGACTTTCAGCCACTCCTCATACTCACTCTCAGAGAGGTCAGCGTAAGCCACACAGAGAGTCCGTAAGCCTGCAAAACAGCCACAGTGTATCCCAGTGATGCCACTAGTGATGGGGGCAAGCAGGATATCCTACCTCCTAGGTGACATCATGTGGCTCCATTTTATACCAGCATGCAAAAAAAAAATTAAAGAAACCATCCACATTTTAGGTCACTCTAATTCAACCTCCACACACCTAAAAAGGGAATTTAAAAACAACTCTACAGTATTTTAATATAAACTACCTCTTCTATAAATTTGAGAGTACATGAGAGGCCATGGGAGTGAATTCCCTGCAGTTGGGAAGCACAGGAGCTGTGCACGATCCACATGCACGTGTGCCGGAGGCAGGTATCAGCAAGCAGAGGAGGCAGGAAGTACGTTTCAACACAGCAATAAAAGCCCAATGTGTTATCATGTGAACTATCCAGGCCTTCAAGGAGTCACAACTCTGTGTGTGTGTGTGCGCGCGTGCATGTGTGCGCGCATGCACGTGTGTGCTACCATGCAGCCATAGGAACGCACGAAGGCAAGAAAGCAGCAGTCACCACTTAAGCAAGGGTCCAGCATCCATCACATTCACTTGCAGGAAAACCTGACAAAGGCTTTAAACAGTGTTGTTTAAAGCCTTTCAGAGAATTCCTTTCCTGTTCTTTATGGGTTCAACAAATTATTATTTCCTTCAGTCACAGATAAGCCATTGTCATAAGGATAACAAGAGAGGAACAGGGAAATAACAACAGGAGTTTTCTGAGAAACGAAATGATAACTACAAGATGATTGCACATATTGTCAGCTGGCCTGCCTTTTCCCTCTGGACTTCTGGTTAAGAGTTCATAGAGTCATATATAGGTAACTGAGTATGCACTTTGCCACACATGTTGTTACTGTCATAGGCACAGAATGTGGAGGGTAGGGACAGCGGTTGGCACGGGAAAAATATACTCCTATGAAGCAAGCCAAGCACTGCACAAAATGACATGTCTTTTCAGAACACGGCTGCTTACCCCAGGCATCAGCCATAAACACATGAAAGTACAACTTCAAAGGCTAAAAATAACATTTCCAAATTTCACTTACCTTCCGTAGCAAAATATTCCAGATGGCATAATGTTTCCTCCATGTATTTTGAATCTTTTGAAAGTCTCTCAAAAATTACATTATCCTATAAAATAGGGAAACATTGTGACTGGCAAACCCTTAAGTAAACCTACCAGTCAGCATTGTAAACACAGCTTTGTTCTAATGGTGTTGATCCAATGTACATGAGAACACTTGAGTGGGCAAGTAGAAATATAACCCTTGGCTGATTCAGTCATGAGCTTTGGAAGACAAATTGGATATGGATGTGTCCAAACAAAAACATGTTGGGGAGGACCACAGGTGTCAGGAGGACAACCAGGGACACAACTGTGCCTACATTTACCCAAATTTGCAAAATTCATGCCGAAGTTTATAATACCTTTCTGCAGAAGTAGAAAGAGTAAAACGCACATCCTAAATTGCTCCACTACACTCCTGCTTCCTGATGATGCAGGAGCTCCGAGCCAGGGGCCACAACCCACTTGGCATTGAACCCAGCTGGGCTAAGAAACACACGGGTCATCACCCTGTGACTATTTCTACGACTGATAAGCAGGGCTGGGGCACTAGAAGCCACAGATCATCCAAATATGTTATAAACTGCACAGTTTTAAGGACACTAAAATTTTTTTAAAGAAATCTAGTTTGTTTTGGGGGTGGCAGGTTTGAA
This sequence comes from Diceros bicornis minor, assembly GCF_020826845.1. Taxonomy (NCBI): domain Eukaryota; kingdom Metazoa; phylum Chordata; class Mammalia; order Perissodactyla; family Rhinocerotidae; genus Diceros; species Diceros bicornis. The sequence goes on along the minus strand of NC_080748.1, from coordinate 9,075,439 downwards.
TAGAATTTATCCTATAAAAATAAAATGCACTATTGCAGCATTTTCATATTTACACTGTTCTATAGCTATATATTGGCAAATAAACAAATAAAAAGTTAAAAATATCACGTGAGAACAAAATCTAGGTGACCTTGATTTAAGTTATTATAAACACGTAATTCTTTAATGGATCCAAGTATAATGCCTTTAGAATTCACGTGCATTACTCATTTTTTAAAAGCTCTAGTCACAGTATACTCAAATAAGACCATGCTTCTTCCCACAATTGGTAAAGATTATAGAAAGATTTTCAACAAATCTTTGATCCTAGTGTAGCATCATAGTCTTGACATAGTCTCATAAAATGAGCTTACTAACTCTTTCCTTCAACACATAAGACCACAATTTAACAGGATATAGTTTTGCAAGTAAGGATCATAAGCAATAACATCTTTCTTTAGAGATAATACATTTAGATTCGATTACTAGGAGGCAGAAGGACAAAAGCCTGACCTAGGAAACTGACGAAACGGGGCAGTAATAATGTGGACACGACCCTCGTACCTACCACATAGCCCTCTGTGATGAATAAAAAGATAAACCCCCAAAATTGAGAAGAATAGCTGCTAGAGAACCTACATATATCAGAGTCTTTAAAAGAAGATTATCCCAGGTCAATACAAATTACTTTATCTCCCCAAAGTCACAACACAATGGTGGTAAAACTGGAATCAGAATTCACACTCAGGATTTTGCATGACACATCAAGTTGCTGTTTCTGAAACCAAGGACTGACTAAAACCAAGCTTTTCACTGAGCATCTTTGCCACGCTGGCTTGAACCGCCATTATCTTCAACGGGCTTTTACTACCAAGTCAACTTTATGGCTGACCTGCAAGAGCCTTTAACCTGGGGCAGCCCCTCAGGGAACGATGAGGACAGCAGTGAGGACAAGCACCAGATAAACCAAGCAGCCGCCCAGAACTCCCGCTACGCGAGACACTTAGCCAGCACTTACGGCCCCTTTACAGTAGAGTCGAAGTTGTCCAGAAGGAGTTCGAACAATCACAGACATTCTTTTTCTATCACTGTAAGAATAAAAAAAAAGTTGTCACTGGTCTGCTTTATAAGACCCATGTCCTATAATTAAACAGCAAACAAATCAAAAGGTGGTCTGGCAGTCCCAAAAATGGCCAAGCTCCATTTTTCCAGAACTTCTTCCTCAAAGTCTGACTTTAATTGCATATCTCCCACTCTTTTTATTTATATATAACGAACATAAACCTATTCCTTTCCCTGCCGTGGAAACTCACTAGTATAGCTATTTATGGTAGGAGAGACAGAAACAGAGGATTTAAGCTTCTACTATGTGTATCTAACTTACTTCTGACAACACTCTGTAAGAGCATTTTTCTTTATTTTACAGCTCAAAAATATTAGTAACCTGCCCAGTAAGTAGCAAAGTGGGAGATTCAATATAAATCCAATTAAGTTGAAGGTTCCTTATTGCAAAGGTTCCACTTTATCTCTCCTCTCCCTACTCTAACATGTATGCTTCCTTAATCACCTCTCATCATGACCCATGCTCACTCACTGAGCCTTCAACGGCTCCCACCATCTACAGATTCCTCTTCTTACTGACCTCTACCCACCTCTGCAGCCTCGCCTCATCTCCCATTAACCTTCTCAGGCATCACCAGACTTCAAGCACACCAGAAGACTCACCATTCTCCTTCTCTACACCTTCCGTTCCAATCCTTTGCAGACAACATTTCATCCGCCTGAAACACATCCCAACTATATGGGCCCCAGACCACCCACCTCTTTGGCTGTTCAGTGAGGTGATTTCCAATGGACTATAAAGCTCCTAAAAGTAGGGGACACTATCTCTCCAGCTTTGCATAAATACCCGCATCCTAATCCACAGCACTCTATCTGACCTGGATTTGAATTCTCTCTCAGCTACCTATAGCCAGGTGCTCTCAGCAAAGCTATTTACCCAGCGTTTCAGTTTCTGAATGTGTAAACTGGGGTACCACTAACTACTTCAAAGAAGTATTATCAGGATTAAATGGCATCTAGAAAAAAGATGAGTCAACTAAAAAGAAATAGCACCACAACCATAACCACAAATGATCTTTTTGTTCCCTCTTATTCTCCGATAAGTTTTTTTAATATGTCTTCATGTCTTCATCCATAGTCACCTATTTATCTAAGTCCCTTTTCTCCTCCTCGCCCCTCCAATAACTGCTGGTCCCAGTTATTGCAGCCACACAACAGCACATAGTTTCCAGGACATCAACAAGAGATGGGGCACAAAAGGTCTGGAGAGATGTCTAGGATATCCCTCCCCTGCACACACAGGGACAGGACACTGTGCCCTACTCCCCACATGAACTGCTACTGTTATCAAGCCCCTCTGTCTGCCACTAAGTACCTAACCCCAGGGGCTCCTGACCCACCAAAGGTCAAGTTTGCAGTCCTAAAACCAAAGACTAGGGCTGGAAAGCATTTCCTACAAGAGGGTGAAAAAGTGATCTTTTTCAAAGAGCTTATAGCTTGCTCAGACAGAGCAAATAATTCATGAATCACTTCACTATTGTTATTAAAAAACTCATCTAATTCTAATAACAGGAAAAAATGCTTTCGAGACAGCAACAGAACCTTGCTCTAGTATTGACAATTTAATGATAAGAAGGAAAGAAACAAAATATTAAGATTGGTTGGTTTTTTTTTATGACAAACTATGAATGATCTAGGGCAACAGATAATCCAACAAATATTCTCAAGCCTTATATTAAATAAACCCCACTGGGGAAGAATGAGTCTGGATACATATAGGAGAACTGCCCTTCTCGGACCAAGCCTCCAATGGGATAAATCAATCTTATCTGTCTTCATTTGTCAGTTTCCCAGATCTTGTGTGGGAATGCTCAGAGGGAGCATGAGGCACGACCTTGGGGGCCCTGGGAAAAACCGATAGAAATAATGCCCTTATCACGTACTCCAAACTAGGCAAACGTGTCTGCAGCTGCTGATGCAAGAACACCAGGTTCTGGAAATCTAAAGAAAAAGGAGGATATGGAAGCATAACATTTCATTTGCAAAAAACAAAGAAAAATGACCTACTTTGCTTTCTTTAATGAAACTTACAAATTCCAGGGAGAAGAGGATTTATGGAGATATATTTACTATATTTAATACTTAAATACTATATTTAATCATACCCTACAATCATGCAAACACTCTGATGAAGTTGTTACATATATATATTATTTCAAGTACAGGAAAGAGAAACATACCTAGAAAATTCCAGGACATTAAGGATTCCGAATGTCTGTTCCTGTCCCATCTAAAGGAAGAAAAACAGGCTCTTACCTGATGTGCCAAGTATTAAAATCTCAGAACAACTGTCTCCCCAATCATAAACATCTCTCTCCCTCCCTGCCTCCCTCCCTCTTTCTCTCTCCTTCTCTCTCCATCTTCTGTCCTTCTGCAACGCCTTTTCAAGAGTGCTAGTTTCCCACAGGTCAGTCCAGTGGAGTCAAAGCTCCCCCTTCTGGCAGTAGCTTCTCATTTTTCTCCAGTTGGTAAGGCTGCCATTAATAGCTGGCTGGCATAGCCACTTCCAAGACATGAAGATAAAGGACACAAGCCACACAGTTCCATCTGAAACCTTGGGAGCAGTTATGCTTCCGAAGTCAGAGTGTTAAATTTTATAGAAGTACATGCATACATAATATACCATAACATCCCCAGGAGGGCCCAGGGCAACACCCTGTAATATAACACATCAATTTTCTGCAGCAAAATGTATGACTATTCACACTAAATGAGTCACAGAGACCATAAGTAGCTTCGTGTCAGTCAGTTCTGGTTAAGTTTTGCTGCCAAATGCCTATGCTGCAAATTCAGGAAAAAAACGTTTGGAATTCAAAGCTTTTTGGATTTGGGATTTAAAAATAAGAGATTATGAATCTGCATCAGATTTTAGAGCAATTAATCAAATGTCCTTTTTCTTCAGGTACTTCAAAGTTGGAACCTCAATATTTGCAACTTTTTTCCAGAAGATTCTAGATTATGTGTGGGCCATTTTCAAAATTTTAAATCTAATTTGCTCCCTATTTCCCCAATACATCACAATTATAAGAATGTGGGCTTTGGGGTTCAACAGATATGAGTTCAAATCCAGTTTCTGTGTTAAGTGTGTGACTTTTTTATGAATGGTAATAGCACCTGTCTCCTAGGTTTGAAAGAAGTAATACATGAAGTAACATGCAAATTGCCAAGTGCATGACTGACACATAGTAGCACTGAATAATCATTATTGTCCTATCCACAACTCCCCACTCCTTCTCTTCTCTTCCTAAAGTACAACTAATAATCCACCTAATCCAGCCTTCATCAGCCTTTATTCCCCTCTTTCTGCAATGACCAGTTCCCTTTCTCCTCAGCCTGTCCCAACTCTGTCAGGTCCCGGTTCAGAACCATGCCCACGGCTACCCCACCCCTCTTTGCACTGCTGTTATATCAACCACTTCTACCTGCAGCCCATGGATTCAGCTGTTAAGAGGAAGAGTAAGGCCACTTCATGTCAATAGCTGGTAACCAACTCGAGAATTCATGGTTTGATGATACTTCAGTATTAATGGTTGAATAAGATTCTTTTGTGTGTGTGTGTGTGAGGAAGATCAGCCCTGAGCTAACATCCGTGCTAATCCTCCTCTTTTTGCTGAGGAAGACCGGCCCTGAGCTAACATCTATTGCCAATCCTCCTCCTTTTTTTCCCTTTTTCTCTCCAAAGCCCCAGTAGCTAGTCGTACGTCATAGTTGCACATGAATAAGATTCTTAAAGTTATTATTATTTATGAATCTTAACTAATCAGGTAGTCTTTTTTACTCCCAGAAATATGGCCCTAGTACTTTAATAGAATGATGAAGGGGGGGCCAATCCACTTTTCACCAGCATCTAACACCACGCGACAACATCAAGAGGCAAAGCAGAAGCCGCCGTCCTCTCATCTCCCCCTTGCATCCCCTGGTCCACAGCCCCTCCCATCCCCATGGCTGCCATGCAGAGAAATACAGCAGCAACCACACAACTGAAAACCCTCAATGAGGGTTAAAAGTCTCCTCAGACTGAAGGAGAAGACTTCCTTCATGAAAAATTCTATAAAGGAAATTCTATATTCGGTCAGTACTTTGTTCCAGCTTTTAATGATTGTACACTTTCCTAAGCTAAATTCCCTCTGTTGATTGAAATAAAGTAAAAATAAATATTATCTGCTCTCTGTACTCCATAATAAAAGAAACTAAAAATGCCAAGAAATGGGCACTTTGTATAAGGTTATGATATTTTATAGGTTTTGCATATAAATAAAAGAGAAAACGTACTACTGCCAAGCCAGGAACAATGTCAAGTTATTATACCAGTTAGAAGTGAACTTCAAATATATTAAAGAGGTCTAGGGATTAAAGGATGCATAAAGCCAAAAACTGTAACAATCCACGAGTCCTCCTCAAACTGAGGGGTGGAGAACGGCAGAGGCGAGAGCAGGCAGTGACTCCCTCCAGGCCCTCAGCAACTCAGACAGGAGCAAAACGCAGCCCCTCTACCTGGCCGTCACTGAAAACACCCGTGCCTTGCCAGTCCTAACCATCAATGTCCCCATCGCCCATCTCAAGTGTCCCGATTTGATCTTATTTTTGATTTAAATTTTTTTCTTTCACCGAGTTTCTCCCTCAGGCTCCTTGAGAGGGCAACTCAGAAAAAAAAATCATAAACTAAACAAACCCTTTGACCTTAGGGAAAAGAAAAACTAACACAGACAAAAAAGATCTTAAGTGCCAACCCCTTTCTCCCGCAGCCCAGGAGACTGAAGCCAGGGGACTGAGGGCCTCCCTGGGCAGGAACTGCCAGGGGCTGAGGCCCAAAGACAGACACTCTGCCCTCAAGGATAAGCGCGCCATGAACAAGCAGGACAAAGAGCAGGGCTTGCTAAGCTCTTTACTACAAATAATTCACACTAGTGTGCAAGACTTGTGGGGAAGCACCTTAAAGAGAGAAAAATTACTGCAATGCAAAAACAACATGAATACGCTAATATGATCACATAACATCCTCAGTTCCTCAAAAGGTCTAGTTTCTCACAGAAAAAAAACTGAAATTTAGCTATCATATTTACAATAGACACGTTATTTCAAATATATAATCTTCAAAAAAGTAGGTGATGTACAACGTTGAGAGGTGCCCAGGTAGGTCACTCACTGCTTCTATGATGACCGAGTACGGCGTCCTGGCTGTGAAGACAAAGCCCAGCTTTCTAGCTCCTTTCACCAAAGCAGCTTCATCTGTCAATAAAGAGTCGACAGAGCATTGACTAATTGCTGGTAATGACAGAGTTCTGTTTAGCGAGTATTATGCTTCAAATTAACAACCCACACCAGTTACAGAGGCCCAGCCTCATGTGCACAGTGTGAAGACTAAGGAGACAGAAGATGTTCCTCACTCTTCCTACCTCCAGGGCCTGAAAGGAGCGCTGCCAACAGATGGGAAGACACAGACCTAAACTAGTTCACCAGGACAGGACTGATTACTTACCTACCAGACTCTAGTGGGCTCGAGTTCTCTCTGACGCACTTAAGTAATATTCCCATGACTTTCTGACTAAACATCTTCTCTGAGCATGGCAGTGCTTTAGTTCTAGTACTGTGGGATTCACAGAGCACCAGGAAGGGGCTAGAAAGTTAGTGCTCCAGGACACAGCTTCACCAGCAGCTGGAAACTCCACGAGGGGTGGAGCGAACAAAGAAGCCAACCCTGCTCGCCCTTGAGCTTCATCTAGCGCAAGGACTTCCGCCAGGAAATGCAAGATGGCCTGGGGCTCCCCTCCTGCTGTCCAAGTGGTACTAGAGTCAGGAGGGCCCAGCACCAGGTTTCTACGGTTTTATCACTTGTAACCACAACCTGTAAACTGTGTGAGGCCAGAGGCAAATAGTAGGGTTTTTGTGGGGCAGGCTGCACCACCGCATCTTCCACAAGTAACTGCACCCAAGTCTCCAGAGAAGGCGACGGTAGAGCACAGCCCTCACCTGGGGAGGAGGCCTGGTAGATGATGTCATCTCCATCCTTCTCCGGAACAACGGTGTGGCACACGGCCAGAAGGGTGAGGAACTCCTGTATGCAAGGAGCTGTAGGCTACAAACAGGAGACCAAGATAATCCATCTGTTACAACACTGCTGATATACACCGGAGTTCGAGTCAAGTCACCCCCTACTTAAATCCTGTAATGGCTTCCTGCTCCCTTTAGAACAGAGTTCCAGATACGCAGCGTGGACTCCAGGTCCCCAGCAATTCGGCACCTGCTCACCATCTAGCCCCATCTCCTGCCACCTGCCCTCATGTGCGCTCTACCAGCCACTTGGGTCTGCATTTCTTCAGACAGGGCAAGACCTTTCCCACTGTTCCATCGCCCTCTCCCTGGTTTCAGCCAGGTCTTCTAATCACTCATCCTCTGGGCTTCAGTTTAACAGTCAACTCACCTGGGAAGCCGGTCTTGGAACATCGTTCTCAACATGCCAGCCCATGTGGTCAGGTGAGAACAAAGAGGAGGCACATGCTCTGTCCCATGTCTTCCCCAGCACCTGCCTCGCTCATTTCTAACACTTCAAACACTCCTGCTGCTCACATGCTTCTTCCCCATTTCCGTAAGATCCAGGAGCGCAAGCAGGTGTCTGCCTTCCTCACTAACGCATCTCCAAGCCCAGCAAATAGAAGGCACTGAAATCTAAGCTGGATAAATGCAGCGAGCACTGACTCACTAGACATGTGAGTCCCTGGTCTTTCTCTTCCATTGTAATGGCACTTACTCTACACCATGTCTGTTCTTGAACTTGATAATCTCTTAAAACCTGTAAGGCAGTGCATCCCTCGCCTATTACCTTTTTTAAAAATAAAAAGAATTGTCCTGGATACGTATTTAATACATTTTTCCCACACACAAAATCTTTATAATTTTATTGAGATTAGACTATATTTACCATTAGTGGAGAAATGACATCTTAATACTTTCCACTCATGTAAGAACGCAGTATGTCTTCCTATTTATTTAAGGCCCTGGCATATATCCCTGGACAAATGTAGGCCCTAGCATACTTCTAAATATAGACCCTGGCATATTTCCTATTAATTTTTTTATTCATCCAGAATATATCTGAGCGCCCACTATATGGGAGGCACTGTACTAGGCATTTTATCTATTACTTTTTATATTATGAATGGAATCTTATTTCCATTATGTTTTACAGGAGTTTATTGTTCACGTGCAAGTAAAAACATTGAATTTTATAAATTAATTTAATATCCAATTGTAGCTGACTACTAGTTACTCTGAGTTTCAGTTGACGCTCCTGGGTTTTCAAAGCAGACAGTTGTAGCTTCTACAAATGATAACTTTTCCCTTTTCCTTTCCGATATAGACACTTGTTTCATTCTCACCTGTGTGCGTGGGCTAGCACTTTAAGAATGATGCTCAAATTCGGGGTGACACTAGGCTTTCTTGTCCTGAGGTTAATTCCAATGTCTTTAATGTTTCCTTTTTAAATAGGCAGCTGGCTACGAATCTGAGATAGATTTGTATTTTCACATCCAGGAAGAAACTTTGTGTTTGCTGTTTTTTTGTGGAGTTTTCTTTTTCTTTTATAGTTTAGTCACAAATAGATAGTGACTAATATTTTAAACATTTTTAGTTTCTCCTCTGACCTATTACTGTGATTTAAAAGCAATTGTATGGAAGCAAATCACAACTGTTCACATAACTACTACTTCTTAGCTTTCACAAAAAGAAAATGCACATTAAATTATAGTTCAGTGAGATCAAGTAAGTTGGAGAATTTACAAATTCCCAAAGGCCTATACTGCAAAAATGGTAAGAAATTTTACCCAAAAGCACTTTAATTTGAGAATTGAGCTTCAAGATTGCTTTCTGCATCTGAGAACTATCAAGTCCCGTACATCAACTTGGCCTACAACGAAACAACACGAAAGGGGGTCTTTGATTTTATAGCAAATAAGTAAACTTAACAGTGAAATATTTTCTGATTTATGAGAAGAGTTGCACACACTCAAATTAAGCTTCCACCTTGAGTGGTAGGCCAGACAAAATTCTCTCTCTTTTTTTGCTGGGAAAGATTCACCCTGAGCTAACATCTGTTGCCAATCTTCCTCTCTTTTTTTTTCCCCTCCCCAAAGCCCCAGTGCATAGTCGTATATTCTAGTTGTGAGTCCTTCTAGTTCTTCTACCTGAGCTGCCACCACAGCATGGCTACTGACAGACAGTGGTGTGGTTCCGCGCCCAGGAACCAAACTCGGGCCACCGAAGCAGAGAGTGCTCATCTTTAACCACTAGGCCATCAGGGCTGGTCCCAAAATTCTTAAAGATCCAAAAAAAATTCCTAAGACAAATTAATTTACCCTTGGTCCTCTACTTAACCTGACATTCTATAAAAAATTAGGGAAAGGAGACAAAGTTAATTTGAAGCCTATGGATAAGATGTTTGTAATATATTTTAGACAAGCGCTCCATGTTTGAAAATAAACTTTTTTCTGTAACTCCCAAGAATAAAACCTTTTTATAACTTCAAATAACTGACTGTCTATTGGAGAAGGTATGCATGCATGCTTCCATGTCTTCTTAGAAGTTAAGACGTTTTTATTGCAGAAAAATTCACATATAATATTCATCATTTTAGCTATTTGTAATTGTACAATTCAGTGGCATTAAATACATTCACAATGCTGTGTACCCATCACCGCTATCTATACTGAAAACTTTTTCATCTTTCCAACAAACTCTGTACCCATCCAACAATAACTCCCATTCGCCCTTCCCCACAGCCCCTAGTCACCTCTATTGTACTGTCTCTATGAATTTGCTATTCTAGGTACCTCATATAAGTGTCATCATACAGTATTTATCCTTCAGTTAACAGCTTTTAATCTGCACAAAATGCTTTATATATCTAGAAATGAGTATTTTCAATTTATTTGATGAATGTAAAATAGCAGAAAACTATACATGTCTAAAATTGTCTTGCATGTCAAATTGCTGCCAGAAAGTATCTAAATAATATCCATACAAATAATTTCTTCTTGAAAACTCAAGCTCAAAAGGCCTAGACATAATGATTCAAAAGAAAGTTATGTGTTCTTCCTTGGCAAATCTTTGGGAAATTATCCCACAAACAGGAAGTCACTGGTTAGCAATGTAATCTAGGGACCACGTGAATTGTTCCTTGAAATTTACCATAAGTTGATTCAAAATCTTTGACTAAAAGGCAAATTCCATCTTGGCTATCAGCCCACATATAGCTTAAAACACAGTCCTAAAGGACCCAGAAAATAAGAAATGATGACCCAAGAAAAACAAAAATTCTGTAGCAGATGGAAGTACTCCCTTGGGAGGAAAGCAAGGGTTTTCTTGGTTCAAATGCTTTAATTTTAGTCAATGGTCCCAAGACAATTTAGATAAGAATGTGGGACATCCATAGGCTAAAATCCTAAAATGCTTCTTCCCTCTCTTCAAACATATTTTGGTAAAATAACCAAGTGATCTAATAGGCCCTGTATTTAAAATATTTAAAAACATCCATTGGGCACATTTAATCCAATTCTACATCTTCCCAAAGAAAAATATTGGAGCCTATGGTCTTCATTTATAGTGGAGCTAGATGTTAAATGTCAAAGGGCTTAATTAATGCAGCAGCCAAGATGAATACCTCGGAAGGCTTCAAGGATCCAGGAAAGCTTAAAAAAAAGTTAAACTAGGCAAGTAGGCTTTTACTAAAAAATAGAAAATAAATTCCCCAGTCGTGGCCTCATTGTGCTTCTAATGAACTGTGAGTATCCAGACTATCAAAAAATCCTTAAAAGTCCCCATGTTTTCATCGATGCTTGTGATCATCTCCCTAACTCAGGGGTTCCTTTTTACAAGGGTTGCATCTGCTCCTACCTTCACTGGCCTTCTCTCTGGAATAAAAGGAAACTTGGCTCAAGAGTGCAGAAGGTGAGGAGGAAAGCAGGGAAGAAAAAAGAAGTTCATTAACTTCTCAAAAGAGTGAGTTTTCTTCCCAAAATGCATGCCATTGGTCATGGGACAGGAAATGCTCATGAGAGGATCCTTATCTATGCTCAGGTCTCCACTCAAATGTCAAAAGAGGACAGTTCAAGAAGAGCATGTGATCACTGGTGAAAAACCCCTTAGAAACCCAGCACACACAAATATGGGTTCAGCTTTGGAGAGAACACCTGCATGTACATATAAATTAACAGAGCTAAGTATTTAAAGATGTCAAAAATTGTCATCCTGGGCAGGCCTTGTGGCATAGTGGTTCAGTTCAGTGTGTTCCGCTTCAGTGACCCTGGTTTGCAGGTTCGGATCCTTGATGCGTGGACCTACACCACGCATCAAGCCATGCTGTGGCAGCAACCCACATACAAAATAGAGGAGGACTGGCACAGATGTTAGCTTAGGGCCACTCTTCCTCAAGCAAAAAGAGGAAGACTGGCAACAGATATTAGCTTAGGGCCAATCTTCCTCACCACACACACACAAAAAAAATTGGGATCCCAGCAGCAGGCATAGTGGGTCTGCCAAGGATCCCTTCTCCAAATGAGGATTTCCCCCTGGCCACTGGGTTTCTATGCCAGCCCACATTTAGGACGCTGCAAAAACTATTCAGCATGGGTGGCCATACTGCCCACATTTCAACAGTTACAGCCACTGCACCCACCAAAGACACTGGACTCCTCCGTCTACACAAAACAAAATCACTTTCTCAGAAAGCCGCATCATACCTATCCCTATGATGCAAAAGTGTACAACGGCTCTTAACGATTTTACTTGTCTGTTTCCCTTGAGTGTTTTTTATTCATCTCTTCCCCTAGTACCTAGCAAGGTGTTTGATATAAACTAGGCCCTTAAACTATTTGCTGAGTGAGTGAATAGATAAATGAGTCTCTTATTTAAACAGGATCCAGTCATTTGCTGCTAATCCTAAGCCTACACTGGGATTCCATGGTACTCAGAACCCTATGCTCATCTCACTTCCTTTGCTGCTTTTTCACCTATTGATCTATGCTAGGAAAACAAACTTGGTGAAACTAAACTAAGAGCAGTTTCCTAAGCCTTTGTGTCACCCTTCCACCTTCTCCTTTCCACTCACCATCTCAACCTGAACAGACACATTTAGTCAACCACCTTCGTTACTACCCTCGACCTAAACACGATTTAAGAATACTTGAGTCCTCTTTCAGATAGCAAGTCCTCACACTGCACTTGTCTCTTTGACACCCTTGATTAGAGCTACCAGAGAAGCTTCTTCTGAGACACCACTCTAATGCTTGGAGAATCTCTAGCCTAGTAGCTGCATCTACCTCTAAGATCAAAATCCAAAAAAAGGACCGTATCAATGTCTGTGACTGTGACACAGAGCACAGACTTCAGCAGCGTCCTCTGCGTGGACTGGCATCACTCCATCAGCATCCCCAGGGGCTGAGGCAGAACCTCTGCGTCCCAGCCTGTGGTCGTGGATGTCTTACACACTCACATTTGAGAACCACTGCTAAGAAGGTTTTAGTACTAACGAATGGGCACTAACTACAACAGAGACAAGAAAATTTCCCTGCTTAAAATTCAGAGAAAGTTTTAAATATATCCATCTCTTAACAAAATTTTGGAAAGATAAAGTTTTAATTTTGCTCAAGTTTACCTAACTTTAAAACTAAAATTTTTTCTGAAGAAAATTAATTGTATTAGATCTAGTTTATACTGACTAAACTGGTTGTGAAATGCTTTGATCATTGAATACTTTTCTAAGTTGGTATTTTTCAGAGTAGCCTTTAAAATAAAAATGAATTTATATGATCCTTCAGTAAATCCTGGTTTGTTGCAATAGTTGAGATAGGGTGATATCACAGTTAAGAGTTGAACAGACTGAGGTTCTGGGTCTCATTTCTACATTTGTTTGCTGGGTAACTCTTGGCCAAGTCAATCTTTCTATTCAACTTCCTGTCACCTCTCTTGGGTGACTCGAATGCTAAAAGAAATACATGTAAATGTTTGGCACATAGTAGGATGCTCTAATGCTACATGTTATTATGTCTTACTTTTGTTTCCTAAATTATCCTAGTCAAAGGATACTGCAATTTCTTTTCAAACTATACAACCTTTTAGATTCACAATTGTGAAGAAATAGTACTGTAGAAATCATGCAAAGCAACAAAAATGTGAAATGTTAGAGAATTCTATGGTAAGATGTCTTAATCTTGATATACCACTTTATAACTTCACCACATATTTAATTCAGCTTTACATTAACTTATGCAAAGTTTTAACCACAAAGCATTTGTTTAAGATCACTTCTCTGAAGTACTAACACCATAAAAGTGAGACTGCATCTCTTCCCCAGCCCCCAAAATTGCAACTTTCAAGACACTACACATATACATAAATAAAAGTGCACCATAAGCTATTTAATGTCCTAGAAGCAAAATGGTGGCCTTACATGCTGATCCTCAATGTTCTTCAAGAGCCTGGGATCATCAAAGTCACATGAATCACTAGGGGGAGGAGGCATCCGGCTGTAAGAGAGAACAGAAAATATTTATTCTGAACTGAAGTTCCTTTAAGATAACTCAAACCTTGTAAGACTCTGCCTCCAAGAAGAACCAGACTGAAAAAGCCTATAGATTTATATTAAATTTTTAAAGATTTAGAATACTACATATTATTTCAAACCTCAAGACAGAAAATCTTTAACCTTACTATAAATAATATATTTTACAAGTTATTATAAACAATGACACAGTTACAAAGAGAAGAAACGGAGGCAAGGATCAACAGCATGACTTTGTCATTTTGGTTGGTCTCTGCACAACTTCAACCAGGGAAAACTTCCAAGAGTACCGCTCAAAGCAGATAAAATAAGAGGAATTATTGCACTGTATCTATACAATCCCTTACGGTCAGAGCTCGTATGTAGGAGAGAGAAGGAGGCAAATAATTATGAGAAAGGAAACTTGATATGATAGCTGTGTGCTATCACACTGAAGAAAATGTGAAGGGTTAAGTATATCCATGTATCTCCACTCCTTCTTGAAACCTTTTCTTCAGGACAAAGACGATGGAAGAAGGGAAGGCAGCAGAGTTGCTGTCAGTCTGAACACTGAATAGATATCAGAGTTTAGTACAGCAGAGAAAACAAAAGCCAACAGCTTGCAGGGGGAAGCACCTAAAGTGCAGGCTGATACCCCAAGCAGATACCTTGTGAAAGCTGAGGAAATGGCAGTACACGGTACCTGTGAGATGCAGGGAAGGTGGAAAATAAGACCGGTTCAAATTCCATGTGAGGAAGAGTCAGCCTGCAAGAACTTTCCCTTATCACATGCAGCCAAGGCAACTGAACCTTCTGCACCCAGAAAAAACATGGAAGTTCCTCCTTTAGAGAGGTTAAACCAGAGTAGCCTTGGACTCAGGGATACCAGGCACACGGGCAGGTAGGGGATGGCATCCTCCCAAGACAGGAGTTTTAAGTGACATCCTATATACGATGAAAGGTATGATGACTAACCCTCTGCCTCCACTCAGCAACCATAACAGCAGCAGCCAGATTTATAGCCCCTGGCAGGAAACTGCAGAGTTCACCTCGTGAGAAGACGACTGATCAGCTCATAAGAAAGACCCACAGACACTGAAATCCAGGGATTCTCTAATAAAATAGTAGGTCCTGGCTGACCATCCCATAGGGAAGCCAGTGAGTCATCAACCACACTGTCCCCCTACACACATGGCCCTAGCAATCAGCTTTGTTAGTGTATAATTCTTAAAACATGAGCAGATAACATCACTGGTCCTAAGGGAGATGCAAATCAAAACCATAATGAGATATCACTTCACACCCACTGGGATGGCTACTATATTTAAAAACAAACAAACAGAAATTAACAAATGTTACAAGGATGTGGAAAAATTGTGCATTACTGGTGGGAATGTAAAATGGTAGAGCTACTATGAAAAAAAATTTTGGTGGTTCCTCAAAAAGTTAAACATAGAATTACCACATGACCCAGCCATCCACTTTCAGGGATTTACCCAAAAGATCTGAGAGCAGAGACTCAGATTCCTGTACACCAAAGTTCATAGCAACATTATTCACAATAGCCAAAAGGTGGAAATAATCCAAATGCTCATTGACAGAGGAATGGATAAACAAAATGTGGTATATACATTCAATGGAATATTATTCAGCCTTTAAAAGGAATAAAATTCTGATACATGCTACAACACATATGCTACAACCTTAAAGACATTATGCTAAGAAGTGGAAAGTGAGGGGGAAGTATTGGGCCAAGGGCTGGCTATTTTTTCCTAAAACCTTGTAGTAACACTAGACATTTAAAACCACATTCATGTCTAAATTTTATTCTAGTTCTCTGTCGAAATAACATACATGCAACTTTTATTTACAAAATATTCAAGTGAGAAACGTCAACATAAAATTGTTCCAAAACCTTTCCCACTAAAGCATCAAGAAGCACTAGAATCTACTTACCAGAAATCATCTGAGGATGGCTCTCTTGTCAATTCTGGAAAATGACTGCCAGAGAGGGAAAGAGAGTGGTCATAAAACTGATCAAAAGACAGGCATTCACATATGGAACATTCTCCAGGATAGATCATATGTTAGGCCACAAAACAAGTCTTAATAAATTTAAGAAGACTGAAATCATACCAAGCATCTTTTCCAACCACAACGGTATGAAACTTTGAAATCAATTACAAGAAGAAAACTGGAAAATTCATAAATATGGGGAGATGAAACAACATGCTACTGAACAACCAATAGGTCAAAGAAAAAATTAAAAAATACCTATGACAACAGAAAATGGAAATACATATCAAAACTTATGGGATGCAGCAAAAGCAGTGCTAAGAGGAAAGTTCATAGCGATAAATGCCTACTTCAAGAAACAAGAAAATTCTCAAACAATCTAACTTTACATCTAAAATAACTAGAAAAAGAAGAACAAATGAAGCCCAAAGTTAGCAGAAAGAAGGAAATAACAAAGATCAGAGCAGAAATAAATGAAATAGAGGCTAAAAAGACAATAGAAAAGATCAATGAAACTAAGAGCTGGTTCTATGAAAAGATAAACAAAATTGAAAAACCTTTAGCTAAACTCACCAAGGAAAAAAGAGAGAGGACTCAAATAAAATTAGAAATGAAAGAGATGTTACAACTGATACCACATAAATAAAAGGATCATAAGAGATTACTATGAGCAATTATATGCCAACAAATTGGACAATCTAGAAGAAATAAACACAGAACTAGAAACTTACAACCTCCAAGACTGAATAATGAAGAAACAGAAAATCTGAACAGACCAATTACTAGTAAGAAGATTGAATCAGTAATCAAAAACCTCCTAACAAACAAATGTCCAGGATCAGACAGCTTCACTGGTAAATTCTCCCAAATATTCAAAGAAGAATTAATACCAATCATTCTCAAAATCTTCCAAAAAACAGAATAGGAGGGAACACTTCCAACTCATTTTATGAGGCTATCATTAGCCTGATACCAAAACCAAACAAGGACACACGAGAAAAGAAAATTACAGGCCAATATCCCTGATGAACATAGACACAAAAATCCTCAACAAAATATTAGCAAATCAAATTTAACAATACATTAAAAGGATCATACACCATGATCAAGTGAGATTTATTCCAGGGATGCAAGGATGGTTCAACATCAGTAAATCAATCAATATGATACACCACATTAACAAGATGAAGGATAAAAATCATACAATCATCTCAATAAATACAGAAAAAGCATACAACAACATTCAACATCCATTTATGATAAAAACTCTCAACAAAGTGGATATAGAGGGAACGTATCTCAACATAACAAAGGCCATATATGACAGGATGACAGGCCCATAGCTAACATCATATTCAATGGTATGCCCACTCTTGCCATTTTTATTCAATATAGTATTGGAAGTCCTAGCCAGAGCAATTAGGCAAGAAAAAGAAATAAAAGGCATCCAATTCAGAAAGGAAGAAGTAAAACCGTCACTCTTTGCAAATGGCATGATATTACATATAGAAAACCATAAAGATTTCCCCAAAAAACTGTTAGAACTAATAAACAAATTGAGTAAAGTTACAGAATATAAAATCAATATACAAAAATCTGTTGCATTTCTAAAAACTAATAATGAACTATCAGAAAGAGATATTAAGAAAACAATCCCATTTACAATTGCATCAAAAAAATTAAATAACCTAGGAATAAATTCAACCAAGGAAGTGAAAGACCTGTACACTGAAAATGATAAGACATTAATGAAAAAGATTGAAGACACAAATAAATGGAGAGATATTCCATGCTCATGGATTAGAAGAATTTACATTATTTATGATTAATTAATTTATGACAAAGGAGCCAAGAATATACAATAGGGAAAGGACAGTCTCTTCAATAAATGGTGTTGGGAAAACTGGACAGCCACACGCAAAAGAATAAAACTGGACCACTATCTTATACCATACACAAAAATTAACTCAAAATGGATTAAAGACTTAAATGTAAGACCTGAAACCTCCTAGAAGAAAACATAGGGGGTAAGCTCCTTGACATTGGTCTCAGTGATGATTTTTTGGATCTGACACCAAAAGCAAAAACAAAGAAATGGGACTCAACAAACTAAAAAGCTTCTGCACAGCAAAGGAAACCATCAACAAAATGAAAAGGAAACCTATTGAATGGGAGAAAATATTTGCAAATAGTATATCTGATAAGGGATTAACATACCTTATATATATATAAAGAACTTATACAACTCAATAGCAAAAATACAAACAATCCAATTAAAAAATGGTCAGAACCCCTGAATAGACATTTTTTCCAAAGAAGACATACAGATGAAAAGGTACTCAACAGCACTAATCCATCAGGGAAATGCAAATCAAACCCACAATGAGATATTACCTCACACCTGTTAGAATGGCTGTTACCACAACGACAAGAAATAACAAGTGTTGGCGAGGATGTGGAGAAAAGGGAACATTTGTGCACTGTTGGTGGGAATGTAAATTGGTGCAGCCACTATGGAAAACATTATGGAGGTTCCTCAAAAACTTGAAAATAAAACTACCATATGAAGCAACCTCAAATTACACCTAACAGAAATAGAAAAAGAAGAACAAACAAAGCCCAAAGTCAGCAGAAGGAGAGAAATAATAAAAATCAGAGCAGAAATAAATGAAACTGAGACCAAAAAAACAGTAGAAAGGATTAATGAAACAAAGAGTTGGTTCTTTGAGAAGATAAACAAAATCGACAAACTGTTAGCCAGGCTTACTAAGAAAAAAAGAGAAAAGGCTCAAGTAAATAAAATTAGAAATGAAAGAGGAGAAATTACAATGGATACCACAGAAATACAGAGGATTATAAGAGAATACTATGAGAAATTATATGCCAACAAATTGGACAATCTAGAAGAAATGGATAAATTCTTAGACTCATACAACCTCCCAAAACTGAATCAAGAAGAAATGGAGAATCTGAATAGATCAATCACAAGTAAAGAGATTGAAATAGTAATCAAAAACCTCCCAAAAAATAAAAGTCCAGGACCAGATGGCTTCTCCGGTGAATTTTACCAAACATTCAAAGAAGATTTAATGCCCATCCTTCTCAAACTATTCCAAAAAATAGAAGATGGAACACTTCCTAAATCATTCTATGAGGCCAACATCACCCTGATACCAAAGCCAGACAAAGACAATACAAAGAAGGAAAATTATAGGCCAATATCACTGATGAACATAGATGCAAAAATCCTCAACAAAATATTGACAAACCGAATACAGCAATATATTAAAAAGATCATACACCATGATCAAGAGGGCTTTATACCGGGGATGCAGGGATGGTTCAACATCCGCAAATCAATTAACGCGATACACCATATCAACAAAACAAAGAATAAAAACCACATGGTCATCACAATAGATGCAGAGAAGGCACTTGACAAGATACAACATCCATTCATGATAAAAACTCTGAACAAAATGGGAATAGGAGGAAAGTACCTCAACATAATAAAGGCTATTTATGACAAACCCACAGCCAACAACATACTCAATGGGGAAAGACTGAAAGCCATTCCTCTGAGAACAGGAACGAGGCAGGACTGCCCACTCTCACCACTCCTATTCATCATAATACTGGAGGTTTTGGCCGAAGCAATTAGGCAAGAAAAAGAAATAAAAGGAATCCAAATAGATAACGAAGAAGTGAAGCTCTCACTATTTGCAGATGACATGACCTTATATATAGAAAACCCTAAAGAATCTATTGGAAAACTATTAGAAATAATCAAGAACTACAGCAAAGTTACAGGGTACAAAATCAGTCTACAAAAATCAGTTGCATTTCTGTATGCTAATAACGAACTAACAGAAAGAGAGCTCAAAAAGATAATACCATTTACAATTGCATCAAAAAGAATAAAATATCTAGGAATAAATCTTACCAAGGAGGTGAAAGACCTATACAATGAAAACTACAAGACATTATTGAAAGAAATCGATGATGACATAAAGAAATGGAAAGACATCACATGTACATGGATTGGAAGAATAAACATAATTAAAATGTCTATATTACCTAAGCAATCTACAGATTCAGTGCAATCCCAATCAGAATCCCAGTGACATTCTTCACAGAAACAGAAAAAAGGATACTAAAATTCATATGGGGCAACAAAAGACCCCGACTAGCTAAAGCAATCCTAAGAAAAAAGAACAAAGCTGGAGGCATCACAATCCCTGACTTCAAAATATACTACAAAGCAATAGTAATCAAAACAGCATGGTACTGATACAAAAACAGACACACAGATCAATGGAACAGAATTGAAAGCCCAGAAATAAAACCACACATATACGGACAGCTAATTTTCGACAAAGGAGCTAAGAACATACAATGGAGAAAGGAAAGTCTCTTCAATAAATGGTGTTGGGAAAACTGGACCGCCACATGCAAAAGAATGAAAGTGGACCATCTGCTATTGCCATTCACAAAAATTAACTCAAAATGGATCAAAGACCTGAGGTGAGACCTGAAACTATAAAACTCATAGAAGAAAATATAGGCAACACACTATTTGACATTGGTCATAAAGGAATCTTTTCGGATGACATGCCTACCCAGACTAGAGAAACTAAAGAAAAAATAAACAAGTTGGACTTTATCAGATTAAAGAGCTTCTACAAGACAAACGAAACCAGAATCAAGATGAACAGACAACCCACCAGCTGGGAGAGAATATTTGCAAAACGTATATCTGACATTTGGTTGATCTCCATAATATATAAAGAACTCACACAACTGAACAACAAAAAAACAAACAACCCGATCAAAAAATGGGCAGAGGAAATGAACAGACACTTCTCCAAAGAAGATATACAGATGGCCAATAGGCACATGAAAAGATGTTCAACATCACTAATCATCAGGGAAATGCAAATCAAAACAACACTAAGATATCACCTCACGCCCGTTAGAATGGCTATAATCACCAAGACAAAAAACAACAAATGTTGGAGAGGATGTGGAGAAACAGGAACCCTCATACACAGCTAGTGGGAATGCAAACTTGTGCAGCCTCTATGGAAAACGGTATGGAGATTCCTCAAAGAATTAAAAATAGAGATGCCCTATGATCCAGCTATCCCACTACTGGGAATCTATCCAATGAACCTGAAATCAACAATCCAAAGAGGCTTATGCACCACTATGTTCATTGCAGCATTATTCACTATAGCCAAGAAGTGGAAGCAACCTAAGTGTCCCTCGACTGACGATTGGATCAAGAAGATGTAGTATACATATACAATGGAATACTACTCAGCCATAAAAAAAGACAAAATTGTCCCATTTGCAACAAAATGGATGGGCCTGGAGGGTATTATGTTAAGTGAAGTAAGCCAGAAAGAGAAAGACAAACACTGTATGATCTCACTCATATGTGGAATATAAATCAACACATGGACAGAGAAAACTGTATTGTGGTTACCAGGGGCAATGGGGGTTGGGGGTGGGCACAAGGGATGAAGGGAGACATATATATGGTGATGGACAAACAAAAATGTACAACCCAAAATTTCACAATGTTAAAAACTATTAAAACATCAATAAAAAAACAAAAAACTACCATATGATCCAGCAATTCTACTTCTGGGTATTTATCCAAAAAGCAAAAACACTAACTCAAAAAGATATATGCACTACCATGTTCACTGAAGCATTATTCACAATAGCCAAGACATGGAAACAACTTTAGTGTCCACGGATGGATGAATGGATAAAGAAGATGTGGTACATATATACACAATGGAATATTATTCAGCCATTAAATAGAAGGAAATCTTGCCATGTGCGACAACATGGATGGATCTTGAGGATATTATACGAAGAGAAATAAGTCATACAGAGAAAAACAAATACTGTATGATCTCACTTATATGGGGAATCTTAAAAAAAAAAAAAAAAAAAAAAAAAACAACCTCATAGATACAGAGAACATATTGGTGGTTGCCAGAGGCAGGGAGTGGGTGAAATGAGTGAAGGGATCAAAAGGTACAAACTTTCAGTTATAAAATAAATAAGTCACAGGGATGTAAAGTATAGCATGGTGACTATAGTTAATAATACTGTATTATATATTTGAAAGTTGCTAAGAGAATAAATCTTAAAATTTCCATCACAAGAAAAAATAAATTGTGTAACTATGTATGGTGACAGATGTTAACTAGACTAATGGGGGTGATCATTTTGCAATATACACAAATATCAAATCATTATGTTGCACACCTGAAACTAATATAATGTTATATGTCGATTATACCTCAATTAAAAAAAACACAGGCATTCCGATCAAAACATGAGTAAGAAATGTATAATTATTAGATTAGAAATACAAATTTATCGATTCCCTGGGATTTCTCACTAGGTTAATATCTGCAAAATGATGTTTTACCTGTTCAAAGGTGGGACTCATTAAGTTTTCAACACATTCAATAATAATTACACATCTAAATGCCTTATAAATACCCTTTCAAAATATCAGAAGGTCAAGGTATTTGACTAAGCAGCAAAAAATGAAGTTATTTTGTTGGATGAACACAAATCACATTTTCCATAGGGGATAAACACGCCTACCCATAGGTTACTCCAGCAATGCTGCACTTCTTGAAGTTCATGATATTGCATGTAAGAGTTCCAGTTTTGTCAGAAAACAGGTATTTTACCTAAGTCAAAGAATAGAAGAAACATACGTTAAGAATGTAATAAGATGCAAAACCAATAAATGAAGTCTTTCCTTCTAGATTTTTCAAAGTCTGTAAAATTTTAGAAGGTAAATCCTTAAAGCAAGCAAAATATATTTTATAATTGTATACACTTATATAATAATTACAAATATATACATTTTAAAAATATATTTTAATGCTTAGACCACTTAAAAACCTTTTTCAGTAACTAATTCTAGAGTCCAATTGTGTGAAAATGTGCAAAGGAGGCTTCAGGGACAGCCCTGGAGTCATTTTAGAACTCTAAGCATAAGCACGAAACCTGCCACAAGGCATCTCAAAGATTCATATCATTCTTCAAGACAGCCCCATGACTTTTCCGTTCTCGTGTCTAATATGTCAAGACAACAAGCTTAGACTTCAGAAACCTCAAAACATTTTTTAGTACTCCATCCCCTAGTTGGATTGAGAAGGCATATCCTGAAACAGCAGAGAATGAACACGAAGCTTCTCAGTCACTATCACAATTAAGACCACATGAAGGCAGCATGGAACTGCATATAGACTATATAACTTTCCAAGATACAAAGTTTTACAGATTTAACACACTGAGTACTCAGTATACAAAGGTGAAAAGAGAAATTTCTGAAGGTCAACAAGCAAACCATTTTGACTGATCCACTGAATACAAAAGAGATGAACTGCAAATGCACACGTGCTGTGTGGATTATGTTCCCTCAGGTGGATAATGTGATGGGGAAGAGAACTCAGGACCATGAGTGGAGAAACAGCCCAGTCTAGGCTCTGGATACTAACTAGTCATGTGTACTCTGGAGAAGTCACCTCTTCCTGCTTGGCCTCCATTTCCACATCTATGAAATAAAGAGTTTGGCCAGAAGATAAATAACATCATTCCATAAGGAGCATTGTGGGAAATTACATCATAGATTGGTGAGGGGGCAGTATTAACAGAATGGTCTCCAGTAAAAATTCCAGTTTCTCAGTGGTTTTCTATAGCAGGATCCTGATTGTTGCTGGAGCTGGATGTACTCCAGGGATCCCAAAGAACCGTTCTAGGGAAGCCGTGCTTTCCTGTTCTACAGAAGAGCAATTAATAACGTCAACTGTTTACTCTGCACTTGTTCTTAATGATACAATATTAGCAAGTACACTGCGAATTCTTTTCAAAGCCATCAAAGGACTTTCAAGTAAAGAAAGATTATTAATTCTCCTAAAGAAGTCAAATATTACACAGAAATATAAAATTAGTACACTATGGGGTAAGTACTCTTATAAATAATAAATTTTTATGTGAGTTTTGTATGCAGTAACTATAGGGGTATAAAAAATTGACTAGATCAGCCTTCTAATAAGCAGTGTTTCCTTCTGCCTCTTTTTTAAAAATTAAAAAATTATATTAAAATATTTAAAAATGAAAATTTTATAATAAGGAATTATCAAGATTTGCTACCACTCTGCCTACTGAATTTTAACTTATCCTCTAAGTTCCAACTCAAAAGTACTTCCTCATGCAAACTTTCCCCATATATCCAACTAGGATGAATTATTTCATCCTGGGTGCTACGTGAGCACTTTCAGTCTTTAATTATTCTGGTCCCGTTTGATGGCACCTGAGAACTGATATACTGAGCACTGTGCTAAATGGACCCAGGCAACCAAGGACCTTGTCTCAGGTATATCCATGACCTCAAATGGGCTCTAATGTCCAGAGGGAAACAGACACTGCATCACTATCATGTCTCTTATTTTACTATGTTTACATTTGGAAAGACTGTTATGGGAACATAGAAGAGAGATAAATTAACTTACCTGGAAAACTAGAACAAGGTTCAAATAGGAGGCATATTTAGTCTGGTATTTATAGTTCCTACCTCATAGGGTGGTTGAAAGGTTTAAATAAGATGTATAAAATGAAATTATAATCTTTAATTGCAATGCATTCAAAAGAGGTTATTCCTTGCAGTAATTTCAACATGAGATGAAAACATAATGCAAAGGCAACTGGGGTTTGGGGGCGATGGTGGAAAAGACATTGGTTCCCTGGAATATTCCAGAGACAAAAATCTAGAACATTCATATTAGTCCCCACATGTTTTGTAGGATTACTCAATATCTGAGTATCTTAACCATTGTTTTCCCTATCATTTGCTCCTGATAAACAATTTTAAGAGTCCAAAGTAATGTTGTACTGTATTTTTTGTACTAAATTTTTTGCAGGTACCTTCTAGGTGATAAGATATATCCATACCTTAAAATGCAAGTCAAAACAGATTAACATTTGCATTTAACAATACTTTCAAATACTATATAGCTTTTCAGACGTCAAAACCACATTCATAGAGTACAATTTTTGCAAAATCTCTCCCTAGTTCTTCTAACACTCGTCTCCCCTCATGTTCATGTCACCATTACCAAAGTTCCCAAAGAGGCTCTCACCTGCCCAAGCTCTTCATTAAGGTTTGATGTCCTGGCCATTGCAGGAGTGTCATTTCCGAGATAATACATATCCGTGTCCTGAGAGAGAAACAGGGGGGCACCTCAGAAAGTGTATGCCATTACTCCTTCACATAAATTAACATAGAAAAGAAGCTAAAAACAGATAGCTTAATATAAATGCTAATTTTTAATTTGTGGATGAAAATACAGTGGCTATTAGTGTGACACAAAGAGAAAACATGGGTATTTATATAGAGAAGATTTGGTTTCAAGATGATCATTTCATGACCTAGACTAACTCATATTTCTGAGCTCAGCTAATATCTTGTTCACAGAATTGTTATGAAGATCAAATAAAAATGCACACGAAAGCACCCAGTCTACATATACTGGCTGCTGAAGTCAAGTGCTTAACAGCCATGGCAGTTCCTTAAAAGTTCCACTTGCACTGTCACAATGGAACCCACGTTTACTGTCACCATGAATTTTGATATAATGAACACTGATGTAGACACACCTGGGAGATCTTTTCTTCAGCACTAATTAGACTTCAAAAGCATGAACAACAGTTGCAGCCATTTTATCCCCGCTCACCAGAAGACACGCACCTGCTATGCATTCTGTCTCCATCATCTCACGTAATGCTCACAAGAACCCCTTGAACAGGCACTACTGTCCCCCACACTCCACAGACCGCGAAGCTGAGGACTTAGGCAACATGTTACCACCACCAAGGCTCAGGGACACCCTTGCCAGAGACTCCTTGCCAGTCTTCTGGCCGCTTGAACTTCCCGAGGAAATCGTGAATTAACTATATTCTTCCTTTTCTGGGAGCTCAATTAAATGACTAAGGCTCTGAGAAAGTATTAGAAAATGGTAGTTGACATTTCTCCAGCAGCTCAACTTTTAAACTGCTGTGATACTTACCCAGTTTATAAAAAGGGCTTGAGTGTATTTCACAACCTCAAGAGTCATCAAGAGACTGATAGGAATAAGATTGTTGTACAAGATGATGAACGTCAACAAGTTATATCCAAAATTATCCGAGCTCGTGTCTGTGGAAGAAAACCATAATATCTGTATAGCTTTAATTAGTCTCCACTCAGTGTCCATTTATTTTGTTATTTTGGAATTTTTCTAAAAGATGTTCAGAAAAAAGTCTGTTGGCTTATGTATAAATTTAGAGATTCAAGTTAAAATAGTTATTGAGCACCTACAGTGTGGCACCAACTGTGAATACAAAGACTATTAAGACACAATCCCTTCCAATAAAGAGCCAGCTTCTAATAGGAGTTTGTGGGGGAGGGGAGTAAGCAGAAGCAAGTATGCCCCTCAATGTGACTATGCAGCAGGATATAGCTACTAAAGAGGAGTTCATATGGCATTGCAGAAACAGGACAGGAGGTTTCTTTAATAGGCAAGTACAGTCACTGAAGGCCATCCAGAAGAACACAGGCTTTAGCCAAGTTTTGGAGGACACAGAAAAGACAGCTAATTAAAAAGGATGCAGAAAAGAGGACAGGCATTTGAAATGGTTGTAAGAAATATCTACAACCTCATTCAACTATGACTATATTTGGGCATTCCAAAGAATTGGTAAAATGGAAAAAAAGTGTGAACAGGGAAAACAGGTGAAGAGTTGGAGGCAACAAGAAGCCTTGAGCCTATTTATTGAAGATAAGAGAAGGAATGTCTTGATGGAACAAGATCCCCAAAGAGGAATCAAGACTCTGCAGGGGTGGACTCCAAAGCAGAGGCAGGGTCAGCTTGGACAGGAGGAGGGATCAGGAGAAGGGAAAGAGGTACGAGTTCTATGAGTATCAAAAGTAAGCAAAAGTTCTTTGAACTGAAGTCAAAGCTCCAACAGTAACAATGCAAACGTGAAGTTTGATAACTTTTATCAGAGCTACTCAGACTTTACCACAAGGATAACAAGGCAGAAAGCATTAGGGATGGGACAAAAAGATCATTCTTCCACTGCAAATTATGCAGTTAGTACTGGAGTTTGACATTATCTGAGCAATTTAAACACTAGTTTCCACAAAGCCTGTACACCAAGTGTCAATGCTGTTTATTTACTCAGACCACGACATTTTGGAACTAACTATATATGTACACAGAATGTTAGTCTTCACATTTGAAGCTAGACATATAACACGGTCCAAATCCAAATTTTAAGAACGAAAATCAAGGGATTTTAATCCAAGCTACAACTGAAGTCCCAGTCACATTTCCCACATTTGTAAAGTGGCAACAAGAGTTCTCCCAGGTGGATCAAAGTGTATGAGTTTTCTATATGAGATAATCAGAAAAGGAAAAACATGTTTTGCTCAGTTTAGCTAAAATATTTTGAAAGATGGAAATAACAATTACCCCAAGAAAATATCCCCAAATTTTTAAATTCAAATTTATTCAAAAAAATTTGTCATTAAATCTTATTTATTTTCTGGTATTGCTATATAAAGAGATTGGCAAATCTTCTCTCAAAAAAAGAAGCAATAAAACTGGAAAAAATTGTCAAAAACAAGCATTTAAAGTGTTTGGAAACTGATCATAGTATATACAAAAAATTCAAAAGCATAAACTCAAGAAAATGTACTCATTCTCAGTCAGTGGGAACCTCTGACATTTAAGCCAAAGGCTGTTTCCCCCTCCTTTCTCCCAGATCCATGTTGCTTAAGTTCTGTTCTGGGTGAGTGGTTGAGGCAGGCCATGAGGACTGGCAGTTCTCATCTCTTCCCACCCCCCTAGCTCCGTGTTACATAAATTCTACCCCAAGGTGGGGTAGTCTGCTACCACAGAGTGGGGCAGGCTGTCAGGATAGAAAGAGCCTGAGGGAGCCAACATTATTTGGAGCACAGCATAAAAAAGGCCATGCCCAGGGCATTGTCAAAAACAATAGCGATTCCAGTAGCTAATAATCAGGAAAGATAACTCACAATACTAGTAAGGGCAAACAAAACAGCAGACTAGCCAGAAATTAAAAAGGGAGATCCATGGAGAGAAATGGCCAAAGAAACCTTGCTAAGACCACACTCAACTCCGGTGGTCCAGAAGGCCATGTCCATGCACAAGGCTGCATCTGCTCAGGAGAAACCAGAGAGGGTACTTGTGAGCTACTTGTCACTGACTGAATGTGGGAAAATATTAAACTCCCCAAACACTGAAGGCATTACCCAAGCCTCACACAGGTCAAACCACAGAGGGCGGAATTCTTACTGGCTCAAGGAAGTTAAGCACAATCACTGGCTAACTTCTAAACTATGCTGACCTGCTGACCCAGGGGTGACCCCTAGGAATTCGAGCTTAAAAACAAGGAGAGGAGTGACTGCTAATGAGGATAGGGTACCTTTCTTGAGATGATGAAGATGTTCTAAAGTTAGGTAGTGGAGAATGTACTAAAACACACTGTAGACTTTAAATCGTACATTTTAAGAAAAGTGAAAAGTAAAAACATGGAAATAAAACTGAGCAGTAACATCAGAGGCTGTATGCTACAGAAGAAAACAGACTTCACAGAATTAGTCCAGCCAAGTCACTAAAATAAACAAAAATAGCAAAAACAACCCCTCAGAGAAAGAGGAAATGAGAATCCAGAGTTGCTGCAATATATTATCTAAAATGCCCTGTTTTCAACAATAAAAAATAATGAAACACACAAAGAAACAGGAAAAAACCAAGTAATAGAAACTGCCTTAGAGGGGGGCCCAAATGATGGACCAAACACAGATTTCAAACATAATCAAAGAACTAAAGAAATCTATTTAAAGAATTGAAAGAAAGTATGATAACAATGACTGACAATTAGAGAATATCAATACAGAGACAGAAGTTTAAAAAGAAAGAACCAAATGGAAATTCTGAAACTGGAAAGTACAACAATTGAAATGAAAAAATCACTAGTGGAGCTCAACAGCAGATTTGAGCTAGCAGAAGACAGAACAGACAAACTTGAATATAGATCAATAGAGATTATCCAATCAGAAGAGAAAGAAAAAAGAATAAAGAAAAATTAACAGAGCCTCAGAAACTCGTTAGGACACATCAAGTGTACCTATAGATAGATAGATAGATAAGAATCTGGTACTTCTAGGAGTACCAGAAGGAGAGGGGAATGAGAATGTGAAAGAAACAATATTTGAATAAATAATAACTGAAAACTTCCCAAATTTGATGAAAAATATTAATTTACACATCCAAAAAGCTCAACAAAATCCAAACAGAATAAACTTAAAACTACTGAAAACCAAAGACAATTTTGACAGCAGCAATAGAAAAATGACTAACATACAAGGGAAAACTCAATAAGATTAACAGCTGACTTCTCATCAGTACAATGGAGGCCAGAAGGTAGTGGAATTAGGTATATTTAATGAACTGAAAGGAAAAGAATGCGAACCAAGAATTCCACAAGAATTCTGTATCAGCAAAACTACCCTTTAAAAACAAAGGATAAATTAAGACATTCCAAGATAGAAACTGACATAATTTGTTGCTATTCAATCTGCCTTACAAGAAATACTAAAGGAAATTCTCCAAAATGAAAGGAAATGACACCAGACAGTAATTAAATCCACATAAAGAAACAAAGGGCAGCAGCAAGGTAATTATATAGCCACTTATAAAAGATAGTATAATTACTCTTTTTTATCCTTTCTTTTGAATTTAAAAAAACAATGGCAAAAAAATCATTATAAAATTGCATTGTTGGACTTACATACAGATGTAATATATATGACAGTACAAAGGAGTGAGGGCAGAATGAAGCTACATAAACCGAAAAATGACACAAGCTGGTAACTCAAACCCATAGGAAGAAATGAAGAGTACTGGAAATGGTACATAAGTAGGTTAATGTAAAACAACTCTATTTTTTTTTCTTTTTGCTCCTTTAAAAGACATAAAATTATATAAAGCAATAATTATAACACTGTATTATTGGGTTGATAGCATAGATGTAATATATATGACAACAATAGCACAACACACAGGAGGAAATGGACCTATACTGGAGTAAAATTTCTGTATTTTACTGGAATTAAGTTAGCGTTAATCTGAGGTAGCTGCTAATAAACTAAAATGTACACTGTAATCCCTAGAGCAACCACTAAGAAAATAACTCAAAAAATGTAGTTAAAAAAATAATCATTTGAATATAAAACTATCCCCAAACGTGTCCATCTTCACTTCATCACATGATTCCTAATCTCTCAACTATCCTTGAAAGGCTGGCATTATATAGAGTAGCCAAAGGGAAGAGAAAAATGGCATGACCACCACACATAAACCATGCTTGGAAGGATTTTCCAATAATGGTTTGTTCTGTTTCAACAAGCAACCCACCCCAGAACTTACCCATCTTCTTGATGTACCAGTTCTTTCCACCTTGAGACCCGTTCCAGTACAGGGCACCCACCGAGCTCACCAAGGCCATGACCAAGAGGATGCCAAACAACACCAGGATCTGCACATTGGTCACCTTCTCAACATTTGATCTCTTGAGAGGTGCTTTGGTGGAATTCTGTACAACAGCATTTAAAATCAATAAGGGTCACAGAACAGACTTTGGGGTAAGGAGTGGGAAGAAAAGGAGGTAAGTTAACCAAATTCAACAAATAAAAAATAAAAGATTGTATTTTTTTGTCAAATAACCAATAAAATTAAAAAGTGCACCATTAAAAAAAATGTACTCCTGAATCAACAGCTGGTTTTAAATAAAGAAGACACACTCTACCATTTTAAAAAACACATTTCAATTCTACATGATTCAATCTGGACTTAAGATTACATTTTAGCATAAAATTAGCTACTTTCACTATCTTAAAACACAACAAGTTCTAAATCATTTAAGTCCAGTTTAAAAGAAATCAGGATGTCACTAATTCAAGAGAAACTTAAAGATCCTATATATCATAAAAATCTAGAGAGAATCTTCAAATAACATAGCTTTATAATTAATATACAAAGAGATATTTTTGAAGTACATATTTTCCCTCCAGCAGCTCAAAATTTAATTGAGAAAAAAAAAAGACAGACACAAACACATACACATCAATAATACAAAATAGAACATTAATAAGTGTCAAAATAAATGGATGGACAAAAGGTGTATTTGGAAAACTGTGAACAAGAAACAAGCAGGAAAAGTCAAGAAAGCTCTAGTGGTCAGGATAAATCTGAATGGAGTCCTAAATCATAAACAGAATGTAGACAGGAAAGTAAAACAAAAGAGGAAAGACAGCCTAACCATCTATAAACGTGCATGGCCTGATTTCTCACTGCTGGTGGGGACACCAGTCTACCTAGAGCAGAGGGCAGTGTTGGGAAATGTGTTCAGAAAGATTCATTAAATCCAGATTCAAGGACCACTGCATATCAGCCAGAAAATGTGGAACTATATCCTCTCAGCAGTGGAAAAGTCAATAGAACTGTTTGCACTAGACAGTTATGAACCTGAAGTCATTTTATTAAAAATTTTCTGAAAGTAGTTGTGGTGGGCAGAATAATGGTCCCCTAATGATGTCCATGTCCTAATACCTGAACTCTACGCATATGTTACTTTATGTGTTAAAGGGACTTTACAGATGTGATTAAATTAAGGACCTTAACTTGGGGAGATTATCTTGGGCTATCCAAGTGGGCCCAATTTAATCACATGGGTCCTTAAAAGCAGAAAAAGAAGAGATCCTTTCCTGGCTACAGTCAGAGGGAGATGTGACTACATGAATGGTCATGTAGAAGAATGGTCCAAGAGATGCAACATTGCTGGCTTTGAGGATGGAGGAAGGGGGTCATGAGTCCAGGAACTCCGACAGCCTCCAGAAGGCTGGAAAAGGCAAGGAAAAGATACTCCTCTAGAGCCTCCTAGAGTATTCTAGAAAGGAATGCTGCCCTGCCAACACCTTGATATGGATGAGACTTGCATCAGACTTCTGACCTATAGAACTGTAACATAACAAATTGTGTTGTTTTAAGCCACTAAATTTGCGGTAATTTATTATGGCAGCAATAGGAAACTAATACAGTCATACAGCAGATGATAATAATCCATTCCTGGAGGTGACCAGAGCCTGGATTAAATCAGAAGCCAGGAAGTGGACAGGGGGAGAGGGACAGGAGCTTCAGTCTGCAGGTCTCCTTCCATGAGTCATGAGCCTTGTCTCTTTAGAGGCAACACTGATTTGCTAGATCAGGTGATTTGAAAATTTGTGAGGCACTAACTGGCCATAAAAATAGTGCCTTGTGCCAAACTTAAGTCAGCACTCTCCTTCACTATTCTCAATTTATCTGATCATTAACAAGGTAGGATGATAATGTCTCTGAAAATAAGAATACAAATAAAGTCACAACGTGAAAATAAAATCGAGATGAAAATGGGAGGCAATTCATTCCTAAGTTCCACAGAGAAGCTCATAACACAACATTGCTGAAATTGTCTGAATTCTTTCACCAAACCCAGAAATACTACTATCACCTGTGGGGTGGGGAGTTACGGAATTGTTACACTGGCGATTTTGAAAAGCTAATTCCTTTAAGTATCTAAACAGCACAGCAGCATTTTCCTTTATAAACTCTTTTCTCCCTTTCACTTTAGTTCTCTAAATTATTTGTTCTTTACAGACTTTTTAAAAAATTCTTCTAGAATCTAAATGGAAACCCATTAGTAAAGGCTGACCTATCACCAATCAAATGCTATCTAAAGGTCCATGGGGATGACATATCACCTCTGGCCTCATGGAAGAGCCAACAGACCAGTTCCCAGACTGCCTGTCCCAAGCTTTTAAAAACTAAAGATGATCTTACCATTTTTAATAAACATTCATTGGAGGCACAGGCAGAAAAAAAATTTATAATTAACATCATTTCTATGACTCTATTAGTTTATTGACAACTGATCTTTTCCAGTGGTTGAATCCTGGCCAGTTAACAGGGTTAGAAAAAGTTATCCTTTATCCAACACAAAAGCCCAAAACTTCAGGCTTCAACACACACACTTCGTGGGAAGCCAGCTCTGTGTACTCACTCCCAACCCCTGGACATTTCGACTTGTAATGATGAGCTTGTAATGTTCAATTCCGACTAGCATTGTAAGTTCCTATACAATTCTTAGAAAACACTGCTACTTCTGAGTAATGGAGTTCTTAATAGAAATAGGCCAAAATGTCAAAATTTGAAAAAGCTTATATTTGACCTGAATTTTACACAGTTTATTCCCTCCTAAGAAAGCAGTCAGAAGAGTACTAGTTAGAACATGGACTCGGAAGCCAGATTGCCTAGGTTTGAATCCCAGCTCTACCTCTTCCTGGGTTTGTGACTTTGATAACTTACTTAGACACTCCGTGCTTCAGGGTCCTCATCTAGAAAATGCAAACAATAATATTATCTTCCTCATAGGGCTATTGTGAGGACCAAATGAGTTAATATATACAAATTGCTTAGAACAATGGATGGGGCAGTAGGTATTTGCTGTAATTAATGTGATAATATTTCTCTTGCCCATTAAATCAACCAACGGAAACAGCAGACATTGAAATATTTCTACGCATAACAACCCTAAACATGAAACAAGGAACTTTGAAGAGTAAAAGGCATTGAGGTAAGAGTTTAAAAAACAAAAAAAAAAGTAAAAGAAGCCTAAAGCAATGGTGTTTCCTCTCTGTGGTCAACCAGCACAAGTACGGACAAAAAATGTTATTTCACAAACAGAATAGCTTCCAGCTATGTGTGTTACATTATATTACTTTTGAAAGCTCATTATTTTTACTTGTTGTTTCAGCCCTAAAGGCACGGTGACTCTAGCACAGGTGTTCTGGGGCTTTCCATTATTCTGTACTCGAACAGTCAACACGTAATAAGCCTTGCAAAGAGGTTTATCACATCTAGGTACAGGGAAAAGTGCCTGCCACACTCATGAGATGCACACTTCATGAAGTAGCTTAGTGCACACTTTGCTCACTGAAGAGATGATGGGATCATTTTTAAGGGTAACTTAATTGGGATCATTTTTAAGTGTAACTTAATTATCTCTTACACCTTGGCTACAAAGCTGTATTACCAAAGTATGATCTAGAAAAACAGTGTTACACCCTGAGAAAACAACCAGTGTACAAGGGAATCATGGATAGTGGTTACATTTGTAATATGCACAATCTAAAAACTAGTCTTGGGGCCCCGCCCAAATCTGAGCTAGCTCCTTGTGATCTCATTGTCACTTCATCATAAAAAACAGAAGGGATCTGTGCTTAGTGGAGCTCCAAAAGTGCTAGGCAGTGGCTGCTGGCAGTGGACTGGGGAAGTTAGAGGATACCTACTCGGTGGCAGAGCACTAAACTACTCATCAAGATCAAGCCTTCACATACAGGCTACTCAGAACCAATCCACTTTAAACATTCTAATCAGCACTTATGAATGAGTGAGGACCTAGCAGGAAGGACAGATCAGGCACATCTCAGATATGCTAAATAATCTTCATCCACCCAAGAGCTGCCTCTCAGTACTAACCACCTATTCATTTTTTGGTTGCCATGGATGCCCCACACACACACACATATCCCCTCTGTAACCACTGCCCCACACCTGGGCCCTACCATTCCAGGATCAAAACTTCCCTGTGTCCTCTCCCTCCTTCAGAAGCTTTTCTCTTGCTCCTTGCCTCCCCTAGCCAAGGACACTTCTTCCCTGAAGTCCCCTCAAGCAAAAGGTGCCGGTACAGACTCACATTCCTCAGAGTCTGAAGGTGGTATAACTCAATGTATATGCAGGACCTGACAACATTTTTGACATTATTTTTTCTCTAACGCATGTTAAAAAACCACTTGTAAAATTCATGTCATTTGGCTACAGTGACTTCTGCCCCTTCCCACTGCAAGTCCACCAACCTCTCAGTCACTCCCCCTCACTCCCTGCAGAGAAGCAATTGGGTTATGGCATCTGTCTCTACTCCAGCCTCGCCATGACCCTACCTTCAAATCACAGCACTGAGCCATCGAATGCCTGAGTCTCTCAGTCCTTCACTTCTCAACGTCGAATGGCCTCCAAAAGCTCTACCTTTAGCTTCCTACTCCCATGTTCACTCCTAGGTCTCTCCACTCTGCAACCCTCCACCCCAGAAACTCAAAGACAAGCACCCTACACACTGATCAGTCCATCACTCGCAACTCCAACAATCTTCTTCAACTTCAGTGAGCCTCTCAACCCTTCTAATCTTCCCCATCTCCCTCCCGTCTCCACTGCGTTACCCAGCGGGTGTGGCCATTGGGGTCTATCACTTCATCTGTTCTAATATTTAACTCTCTCCTCTTACATCATTTGACCCCAAAGAGTGGACCAACAAAATAGCCTCCTTTCTCCAACTCTGCATCTAAAATGTGTTTCTTAATATCATTCTTAGTATCTAGTCAACTGACACCCACAAACTCGGGTTGGTTGACTGTTCTACACATACCCACAACACTTTGTAATGACACATATTACAACAATTATCTCTCTACTTTGTAATTCCCTATTACTCCTTAGTCTACGTGGCTCCCAGAGGGTAAGACTGGGTCTTTCACTATTGTATCCATACAGCCTAGCACAAGACTTGGTGCGTGGTGGTCACTAAACATTTTTTAATTAAGAAATATAGCCAAAAATATGCTCTAGAAGTTATACAAAAGGGCAGACAAGCTGAAAAGCCAATTCTCATTAATAGCGACCATTAGCAAAATAAGATGCCAAGTGATACCAAAGAAATGTAAGAAATGACACAAAGTTGTCTGGCAAAATACGTCATAATATAAATGAGTTGTAAATCCACAAATAATTTAAAAATTAACAGGGGGAAAGAGCAAAATCATTTTAATATATTTTCTCTGGTATATGATATGAAGAATAAACATTAGTTCAAAAATAACTGATTTTAAATTGTCTAGAATTCAGTTAAATAAGACAATTTCCTGTAAAATCCTAATTAATGAAGTGAGGAGGAAAAGCGAGGAAATAAAGAAGTTAAAATGAATCCCCCTTTGAGTCAAGAAGATAAAATAGGTTAAAACAGATTGTCCCCCTAAATCTGGAAAACAAAGACCATTGATATTTCAGGCAAGAAGTAACAAATATCTGATACAATAACAGAAATCCTGGAAGAAACGACCTGAGGAACCAAAATAAAGGCATTTCCTTTCTAAAGTTAGGTTCATAGACAAACTTGAGCTTCCTAAATGCAACATGTGCATTTTCCACCCTCTACTCCATTAAAAAAAAAAAAAAAAAAGACTAAAATCAGCATTGTTTTTCAGCAGAGAAATGTTTTACCTGCATGAGTTTGGTGTCGTGTCCAGTATAAACAACTATGCCAAAGACCCACTGAGTATTCCTAAGCTGTGTACCTCTTAATAAGATCTGGTCAGGCCCAAGGGAAACAGGGCTAAAAATAAGAAACAACATTTATATTTAATGATAGTCTGACAAATGAGCATGAGCTTTCCCCCTAAACATAAACCCACAAGAAATCAAATGTTTCCTTTAGTAAAATTCGAACTATTTCACTAAGAAACAGGGACAATAAAGGTTACCAGTGGCTTAATCAACCCCCCAAAAAAACGTTTATCTTATCCATTCATCAATATAGAAAAAGGTGGTGTTTTTTCCCTATACAATGTTAGAAGGAACTTATAACCCTGTATGAAACTGAACACCCAAAAAGGAAATTGCTAAAATAACCAGAAGTTTATTCATTTGGGAAACCCAGTTTATTTTACAGACTATTATAGTAAAATAAAACCAATAAAGCTATAATATCACATTTGTCAAAGATGATTTAATGATTAAATAAGTCTGATTAATAATTTAGAAATTCAAAACGGGGAGCCTACAGAATGGCTCCACATACTAAATGAAAACCAAGAAATGTCTCGCTTAGTTGTCATAGCTATTTTGGGTCGATTCCCACGATCAGCTCCTTCCCTTTGGGTCTGTTCAAAACATCAAGGCGGGAAGCACTGGTCGGAAGCATGCAGATTCAAGATGGACGGAAGATAGCACTGCACCCCAACAGGATGACAAAAACGACTCTCAACAATAAAACAAATGTCAAGAGAACAAAGACAACAGAATATAGACAACAGGGCAGTGAACGTTCTACAGGAAGAGTAATTGTTGTCCCTTTCACTCAACTTTCTAAAAACAAATGCTACTTAGAAGAATGCTAGCAAAAAAAAAAAAAAAGACATTTCTCTAATAAATATATTAGCTTTTATACACCTCAGACACCTCTCTTCTCCT
Source organism: Diceros bicornis minor (assembly GCF_020826845.1). Classification (NCBI taxonomy): domain Eukaryota; kingdom Metazoa; phylum Chordata; class Mammalia; order Perissodactyla; family Rhinocerotidae; genus Diceros; species Diceros bicornis. The sequence continues at coordinate 9,038,347 of NC_080748.1, read as the reverse complement.
TTTCTGGACAATTTTATGCAGCCAAAACCAACTCTCCTCCCTGCTGGATAACACACACAGAAAGAACAGGCCAGTTCTGTGAACCTCATTTCAGACTCTCAGGCTATTTTCATGTCAAAAATCAGTTCTTTCCCTAAATTTAAGGGAAGGTTTAAATTGATTGAAATACCATTTTGAAGAAAGCTCAGTCTTTCATATCTAAGCTAAACATAAAGAAATCTGCTTTAAAATATTATGAAACAAGAAAACAAACTTATATTTTCCAAAGCTCCAATAATTCTTAGGCAAATTAAAAAAAACAAAACACTAAGAAAAAGGAAAATGCTACCTTTTCCCATCTAAGTGCAAGTTTCCAGTGAAGTCATAGAGGTGGCGGTTGGGCCCTTCACATTCTATGGTTCCAGATAACTTCATCAACACTTCCCTCGTTTGCATGTCAGCGGTGTGACTCAAGCTCTAAAAGGTGAAACCAAAAGAGGACATTGAGCACAACCTTCCACGTTTAGGGAAGACATTCAGCATCCCCACTGTCAATGGAAAGGAAATAATGAATCAACTAAAATGGAATAATTTGGGAGGGAGCTAAATCAAACTATCAGCCCCTTAAGAAAGACTTTACAGGCAGCTTTTGCCACAGCAGCCTAACGCAAAAGTTTCAAAAAAGTTCAATGAGGCAGAAAGTCAAGATTCCACCACTTGCTGGAAACATCCATGTTCAAATGTCAGCATACTCAAACACCTTACAGAAAGCGTACTCTATTAGCTGTACTCGAATATGAGTCGTAAACATAAAGTGTCCCTTTAAAATAGTATGATATCTAGCCCTAGTAACTCTTCTTGAAACAGGAAAAAACGTCTAAATCAAATATATAAGGTAGAAAAGAAAGATGTCTGGACAGAATTATCAAATTCAACTTTATGCAGCAGAAAATTAAATGTCAAAATGCTTGAAATTGTTATTATATTAAAGACTATTCTTCATTCTAGAATTAAAATATACGGTAAGAATAGCTTTGTTTAAGGCATGGAAATTTTGTATCTAATATATTACTCTCTAGAATTAGAATCTCAATTAAAACAACAATGTAAAGTAAGGTACCTAGAGCTTGTCTACTGCCTCTGTCCACTACAGATGCTGTCCTTTCCACCACACAGCTCAGTCTATCTGAGGATATCTCTTCTCACCTGCACTAATGGGCACAGAGCTCAATAAGATATAAATTAAGGCATGGTACCCTTTGTGACCCAGACTTAGACGAAGCCTACTTTTCCTAGCTCCGCTGTCACTGTCAAGGAGTTCCCTTCGCAATAAAATGCATGCTCTTCCCATAGATTCTATTAGGGTTAAGGCATAACCTTTTGTGGCAGAACAATTTTTCTCCAGAAAAATCACTGACTGGTACATGTGGGAACCAGATTTGCAATGTGGGCCACCATAACAACACAAGTCATAAAAGGTGACTTTACCTGACGTATTTTAAGGTTCGTCTCCCCATCTAGATTAGCTGTTTCGACATAACACATTGCCTGAGGTTCACTATGGAGAGAGGGGAAAAAAAAGTCAAAGTTTACTAAGGTCCCCTCCACAAATTCACAGCTCATCAAGTCTCTACTATGGGAACTACTTCTGCTGATTGGCCCTTCAAAATAGTGTTATAAACAACCACTTCAGTAGTATTAATAGATTAGAAAGACAAACACTCATCTTTGGGGCACAACACCAATACAAAGTTGCTTGCCCAGTGACCTTCCCTACTGGCTCCACATCATAGCTCCTTGATCTCAAGCAGACAGAAATAGCTGAGGATGAATGAGAAGGGAAAGAGCAGGTTATGGGAAGCAGGTGATGCCCCAGCTAAGACTCAACTACTGAGTGTGGGTGACCCCTAAAGTCTGAGGCTTGGCCTGCTCCTGACCAAAAGAGCCACCCTAGGCATGGCCCATACAAACACATCTTTTGAAGAAAAGTACAGCCAGAGGAGTTGAGGAATCAAGGCACAGTTTTTGAAGCCTTTTCTTCCCTGTACCTTTTACTATGTCAACAGGCAACTTTTTAATCAAAACACCTAATTTTAAGGACAGAAAACTCAAGGAATAAAAATAAGCATAGCAGATACTATACCCCTATTTCTAATCTTTGGGTTTAGGTAGCATGGTTAGTGTTTGAGAGACTGGATGCTAAAACCCACTGGCTAAGTTAAAATCTCCTAGTGCTAGCTTTATCTGTTACAAGGCCTTGGTGAGCTATTTAACCTCTCTGTGTCTCTGTTTTCTCATGAATAAAGTGAGGATATCAGGGGTTGTTGGCAAGACTAAATGGAATAAGGTACTCAGCAGGCTGCTTGGCACAAAGCATAGACTCAAACACTAATAAGCATCCTGAAAACATGACGTCAGCTCACAAATGATCCCAATTAAACCCAGGTTTTCTGAGGGTCACAACCAAAACTCATAGCGCAAACTATCAAGTGATCCACATTTTACTATTTCTAAGTGTTTCTTTGTTACCAATCAGTAGGAACAACCTGAATCCTGCTCTGTGTATATATAGTGCTTTTCCCCATCTATGGGCCTGGGGTCCTTTTTTAAAATCTTTTATCTCAAGCAGAAAATTCATGCTAAGGCTTAAAATTCAATGTGTGATCAAATCAAATAAAAGAAACACTGTCTGCAAGCAAAGAAAATGCAAACAGTGTGAGCACCTATGATTCCCAACAGCACTTAAACGTAGCAAGTTCTAGTCTTACCATCAAGTAATTTAATCTTGAACTCAAGAATAGCAGTTTATCTTATCCTAATTTTGGCATTCCTTCTTTGATATGTACTTTAACGTGTCAAGCCAAGGAAAAGTCAAGGACTGCATTGCGCATTATTTACACCGCTTAGTGGATGATACCTTTCTAGCACAAAATTACCTAGAAAACATGGCAATGACACTTGGGCAGAAAGGGGGTAAAATGTATACGAATGAAGAAGAAACACCATCTGCAGGTCATGTCTGTGCTGAGAAAATGCCCGTGGTTCTCTGAACAGCTAGTAAAGGGAAGTGTTGGGTTCTGCTGAAAAGGCTGCTGTCTGGACCCATCACAAGACTGGCTCTGATGTCTCAGATACGCTGCAACCTGGATGTTACTGAACGAATCACTCCACTGCTCTTGAATGTTTCCCTACAGGTGAGGAATAGCTCAGAATAGCCATGAGACCAAGAATCAATAAATGTAAAAAAGTTCAGAAAATGTACAAATGAATGAATGGGAGAAAGAAAACTTAGGGTTAAGGCAGGGAGAGGCAAATGACAAGTAATGGAAGAAGAGGCTAGAAAGAGAAGGATGGTGACCAGAGGGTGGAGGGGAGAGGGTGGCTTGAGATTTCTGCAGTCACCATTTAATATTTTATTGTTCTTAACATTTATTTCAAAAACTGTGCCCACGAGCACACCTGACCTGGAGGATAGCAGGACCACGTCTGCTGGAAGATACTGCCCATTGACGACCTTCACAATGTCTCCCACTGTCACCTAGAAAACCAGGGACAAGGACAGAGAAGTATGAAAGAAAAGAAAGCACAAATGGTGATAAAGGTGGTTAAATATTTGAACAACAAATTACTATATAACTATGCCATGAAGTTTAAGACAGAGAAGCTCAAATTATTTTCCTTAACAAGAACAAAAGGAAAATCTTTCAATACAGTCAAGTGGTAATATTGCCTTTTCGCAATGATGCTGAATGAAAAAGAAAAAGAGAGGGAGAAAAGAGATGAGTCAGAACAACCATCAAGGTCTCATCTTCTTACAATTATTCATCTGCTTACAAACTTGAACATCTCCACAGCTGTACACAGTAGGATAGTGTTAAGTGCACAGCTCCAGAGCCAGCTTGAATGCCTGGGTTCAGATCCCAGCTGGACTCCTTACTAGCTGTGTGTCACCTGAGAAGGTATGTAAACTCTGTGTGCCTGTTTTCTCATCTATATAATGAGGTCAACAGCACATGTTCCATGGGGTTATTGTGAGGATCAATTGAGTTAACACATGTAAATTTTCTCCATTTTACAAATGGGGAAACTGAGGCTCAAAATGAAATAACTTGATCAAGGTCACACAGCCAGTGAGTGTTAGAACCAGGATTCAAAACCGAGCCATCTGACTGGAGGGCCTGTGGTTTGACTGAAAGGTAACAGGAGATTCACCCATGAACAGAGCACATAAAAGGTCCCCAGGAATATACCACATAATGCATAGATTTGTACTGTCTTGAGAAATGGCCAGAAAGAGTCATGGCCAAAGTCAGAGACTACCTTGGCAAACATGCTCCACGGGACAGAAGACCCAAAGCCAAGGAACCAGGCTCTGGTCTGCAGAACATGAGCACCATGGCCGAGAGTCTATAAATCCTTTAAAGAACATCACAGAAGCATCTGGCTGGATAGAACATAGGCTTTCCAGGCAGGCAGGCCTAGGCTCAAATTTGAGCTTCTCTGGGATCCTGGCAAGCTCTCCACCTCTCTAAGCTCCAATGTCCTCACTTGTAAAATGGGGAAGTACCACTATTGACCCTGCAGGGTTGATGCAATGATTAAGGAAGTACATGCACGCATCTGGCATGACACAGGCACATGTTAAGTGCTGGTCTCCACCAGCATGAGTGTAAGGGAAGGGGCACTATGAGTGTAAAAGTCAGGATGGCAGGAAAGTCTCTGATGGCACTAGAAGTAAGGCCATTCCTAGTGCACAAACAATTTCAAAATTCAAAACAGGCACTATGTTTCCTGTTTCCTATTCTAACCCACGTTATCATTCTCTCAGAAATCAAGAATTTCAAATGATGTAATACTTGTGAAAAACTACTGGATCTTACAAGCTAGGAGAATGGCCATGGCCGGTGCCTATATTTAATCTTTTCTTAGGAAAAAAGAGGGTTTACCAAAATGTGTGCTACTAGTGTTTGTCGCTTATCAAAGTGTGCAAGGAAGTCTAAGGAATCGGGCTCAGTATCAGGAAGAGTGTAAAACTTAAATTCCAGAACCACTGTACATGTGAAGTCAGTATCCAATTTAAAGGCAAAAAGAAAGGCATGTAATTAAATTATATTCCATAACAAAGAGAAGTCAAAGAATAGGTGCTACAGAGCTATTTTAACAATCATCAGTACAAAAGCAAGGAATACTTATGAGAACTGAAAATATCTTCTAAATGTAAAAATATTTTAGGTGAATAGTTTAATTACATAATAAAATAAGAAGCAATTAGTTAAAAAAAAACTAGAAAGGAAAATTAGTTATGTTTTCAAAAGAAAAAAGGCAGTAGATTTTTTTTTAAGTCAAAGTGGGAGGACAAGGGAAATTATGGCTTTCTCCCAACTTTATTATCTAAATAAAGAGACATTTATATCTCAGTAACAAAGTACTGAGAAGCTTTATGTACATGAGAAACTACTTACTTGGATTTTGTTTGAAATGGTTTTCTATTTGATATTCCTGTGCATGGTCGTCCCTTGAGTGTGTGACACTACCTAGAGCAAGAATTCCAAAGGTGGGAGAGAGGCCCCGCTAGACCCCTGAACCCACTAGAGCCTCAGAGGATTTCTCAAGTCTCTTAGTTTTGAAGAAGAAGCTCAAAAGTCCTCTCAAAGTCAGCCAAAGCTGTCAACAACCCAAGAGCTGCCTCTCAGCATCCACCGACTACTCTGTTGCAGCTCAGGGGATCGCTGACTTGAGCTAAAGCACTTCGGAGTAGAGCTCTATTGCTTTGGGAACCTTAAAGCTGCCATTTCCACCTTGCCTGACATCTCTGGACCTCTCCTCACCTGGCCTCTCCCATATCTCATCCTGATTCTGAGCAGTTCTGCAGATGTGCCTGGCTTTTCGACACATCTCAGAGTTTCACCCAGTTACCTCTGTCTTGAACAGCATTTCCCTCTTAAACTGGTTATCTCCTGGTCATCCTTCAAGAGAACCATAGAGCATCCTGACCTGAACTGGTGGGTTGAGACTAGCTGGCCCTCCCAGATGTTCCCAGAGCCCCTGGAGTATCCCACTGCACAGCGCTCAGCCCGCACTGCATTCTGTTTAGCTGCCTGTCACTTCCACTCCACCAGTGGCTCTGGTACATGACCCTGGACCAGCAGCATCAGCCTCACCTGGGAACTTGTTAAAAATACAAATTCTGGGGACCCAGCCTGGAACTACTGAATCAGAAAGTCTGAGAGTGGGACCCAGCACTCCGTGTTGTACCAGCCCTGCAGGGGACTGAGATGCCCACTGGAGTCTGAGAACCTCTGTAGCAAACTCCTTAAGGACAGGGCCATGCTTTATCCTAATTGGCATCCGCAGGCCTAACAGTCTCTGGTACAGGCTAAGAGCTCCATTTAAATAAGCAAACAAAATGCATTTTTAATTGAAATAAAAATGCATGTGGCAAAGCATATAACAGGTGTTTGGTTGGTGTTATTTTCCCCTCTGAATGTGTGTAGTAAACAGTAATGGGCTTTAGGAGTCTGCAAGCCCATCAACTCCTGGACCCAGAATTCAGAGATCATCTCTCCATTTTCTGCTGTTTCAAGTAGTGTCAACATCCCAAATCCATATCATTCTCCACTCCAGCCAGTATTAATGCCTTTCTGGGGATGGAGGTGACAACAGGAATTGTAGAGAAACAGAGGCCATTACTAAGTGCCATGGAATTCCTTGAATTCCTATAGCATTGGGAGCATTTCTACCCTCTGTGAAGTCAAGAATTTCCAACCACTTGACCAAGAACCACCATACTTCCAAATGAGAGTGAGGTCAATAAATATTTGCAATACAGGACACTTCTGGACTGATACCAAGGTTAAAGTTTTATCACAAAACACTATCAAGGGGCTTACCAGTTTTCCTATAGCAAGTAAAAACAAAGCAAAAAGTAAAATAAATGGTGCAGTTACCATACCACAAGCATTTTGCAGACTTAAAAGGTCACAGAGGCATTTTAAACATTGCTTATTAAATGTTTAACAAGAGAAACTACTGTAAGTTACCCTTCTAAAAAGTAGTTTTCTTTTGAAATCACGTTAGTCAGCTTTGAATCCTGGAGTAATGAGATTCATCCCCAAAAAACAGCTTGTGAGAATTAGAAAGGTCCAGCTAAAACAGAGGTTCACTTAAAAAGCTAAACTTATTAGATACAAAATACCTAGATGGCACAGCATACTTATTCTAAATTTTCTATTCATCACTATAAACAACCAAAAACCCCACCATTCTCAAACCCTCCAGACCCCATACTCCCAGGAGGTGGAGGCAAACCCTTCTTGCTATCATCAAGGTCTCAATCACTTTGCCTCGGAATCAAAACAGGATGGCTTCCACCCCTACTCCACCACTTTATATTTAATGGTAATCATAAACGCAAACTTTCCACCGAAAACGTTAGAAGTGAGAATCTCAAAAGTTAAAAAAAAAAATCTTTAAAAATTGAATTTAGGTTAAGAGAACAACAGAAGATCAGGGAAAATATTTCTTGAATTGGATTTAGAAGTTAGAAAATGCTTTGAGATTTCAGAAATATCCATCAGGAGCAACGAATCTCACCCCTCTCAACTGACACAGTGAGCATCTTCTAAAAGACGCAGGGATCAGAGCAAACATGCACCAGGTCTAAGTAAACCTCCTGGGAGAACTCCACAATGTAAACTCGATATAAAATGGAGATGACCTCTGTCTTAGCATAAACTTTATACTGCAAGCAATACTAGCAATTAATTACAAGTCTCCAAACCAATGCTTTCTGGTATATCTTTAAAATTAGTTTTTACCTCTTTCCACATAATGGTATGCCACATACCATTTCTTAACACTGAAAAAGAAAAAAAGAAAACAATGTATCAGTTAATATTGGTGATAATCGAAATAAAATCAGCTATCCAAAATCCAAAACGTTCCTTTTAAAATTCCACTTATTAATCCCAACATACCATATCTTTAGACATAAAAGTATAACACCACTGCTTCCCAAAATGGAGCTCCAACCTATGTACCTATGTACCATATACATTAATGCATACACATAAATATAGATGTATGCATACAAGTCAAATCTATTCATATTTAGCCAAGAAGAAAAAAAAAAATCACCTTGCTGTTCCAAGATTTACCCAAATACACACACACACCCCCTAACAACACAGAGCTAATGTTCTAGAAATCAATACAATAATAAGTAGATAGAGAGAGGTAGGGAGCAATTATAAACAAGGATATGAATGCTATGACTTCTTATGAACATGTGTAGCTTCTGAAAATTACAACTTGTGCTAAAATTCTAAAATATCTAGATTCTTTTCAAATCTTAATTACCAAGACTCCTCCATTTTGTTGGATTTATCTGTCATTTTGCTATTTCTTTAAAATATTTTATAGATCATTTCCCCAATTTATCTCAATACCATTAATTACTTAAGTGCAGGTCTTATTCTCAAGTGTTCTAATGGAAAAGGTGACTCAGCCTGATATCTTACCTATCGTTTTCTTTCTGTTAACTGCATTGTCTGCCTTATGTCGCTTCTGTTACAGAAAGAAAAAAAGTTCTTAGATTCAAAAGTTCCAAATGAATAACTGAAATAGCAAACAGTAATATCAGGAAAAAAGAGGGACAAGGAAACCAAGCGGCATTGTTGCTAATGCTCTAGGGTTCAGTTCAGTGGTTTGTGGTCTCGCACCGCTCACTAAGTTCAGCCGACTGATGGAGTAAATGTAGGTGTTGTCCACTCCGGCTCAAACGATTACATTTTGGTTCCAGCAATGCACAAGCACTCTGAAGTATGAAACTTCTCACTCCACCATTGCTTTAGATCAGACTAAAAGAATTATTCAGAATGATGAACCCAACAACAAACAATTAAAATTGTTTTTTTGATAAAGAACTTTTGGGGCAAACTACCTTTGCTTTGATTTGTATTGCATTAGTCGTTTACCTAGTCCCAGAAAAAGGTACAAAAAAAAGTGTTTGAGAGAGCGTATGCGTGCATGAAAGAGAGAGAGAGAGAGGGAGGAAGGAAGGGAGAGAAAGATAGAGCACAGAGAAACGGAAGAGCCTGAAAAGAAGACAGAGAGAAAGAGGGGAGAGAGAATATGAATGTGGTTGTGGCCAATGAACTTGGAGATACACGGAGAAAAGTATGAGGAGGGAGAAGATTCTTGTAAAATTACCTCAGGCACGGCCAGCACAACAATGCTATACCAGACAGCAATACTATCCTTCCTTCACTACCCAAATGAGCAGCTGTGAAGCAGGATGTAAGGAATGTCAATGATAAAAATCAAAGGGAGTCCATAGACCCAACATTAGAAAACACAGTTTGAACTACATCTGTGTCACTGTATAGGTATTGATGACACTGTGTGTACTTGTTCTCTCCCCAGAAATATCATCATGAACCTTGAGAGGCTAGTTAGGCTACAGACCAATTTTCTGTCTTAAAAAACCCAAAGCAACAAATAAGTTATAAGTTATATTCAATACAACGTTTATATTATTTGAAAGCAAAAACTTACAAAGTCTTCTACAATCTCTTTGATGCCTGCAATTGTTAAAATAATGATCAATGGCACCAGGGTGGTATATCTTCCTGTTGGAGATACATCTGGAATTTGCTGCAAGATAAGAGACCAAAAGAAGAAAGCTGGCAAATTAAAATCTTCTCTACAGAAAAGAAAATATGGCACTCACCCCTCACTCTTTTGCAGATCTGTTCCATTTGTGTTACACCAAAATGATTACCTTATTTTAAAAACTAGCTAAGTATTTTACATATTTTTAAAACTTTATCCAACACTGCTATGTGTTTGAAACAGAAAAAGGGTTAAAAGTATGACCCTAGGGCCATTTTTCAACGCCTCTTTTACCACCTGCAATTATCCTTAAGGCAGTGCCTACAGAAGTCTCCCTTTATGCAAAGACCATGTTTGTTCCTACAAACAATCATTGGATGAAGGAGGCAAATTACATTCAAGTATTATGACACTTTTTCAGTTAAGTGACCTTTTAGCAAAATTTCATTTTGTATGTAATTAAGGTTATCAATTTTAAGTAACTTTTTAAAAAACATTACCTGTAATAAGGCAATAAAGAGGAAGAAGGCATTAGCAGCTCTTCTAATCTGCTCATACAAGAATCGAGGTAGAAATGTCAGCACGCTGTACTTGGCCGTACTATAGGTGCAAAGAAAAATACTAATATCAGTTACAGATGTAAATGCTAAAAAACAAGAAAACAAAAAGTTTCAAAAATTTTACAAGTGATTTTAAAAACAAAATGTTTCCAACTCAGGACAAGAAAATTGCAGCGTTGGCCCCCTTGTACAAAGCTTCATTTTGTAAAAGGACACAGCTGATAAGAAAATCTTCTAATGTGATCTTCGTTTTCAAACTTTGATATGTATATGTTCACACAGTTTACAAACTTTGATTTCACACAGTGTATACAGAAAAATTTACCCACCTTCTAGGAGCTACATGCTATGAACACAGTAAGCAAATAAAGAATGTTTGTTAAAGGAAGATAGGTTTCAGAGATCACAAAACAGAAAAAGGTACATCTTCCAAATACAGTAAGATATGAACACTGGCATAAAGAGTGAGCAGAAGCATCAATCGAGTAACTCACACAAGAAAGGGAGAATTATTATTCCAGAACTTGTGATGCACCACGATTCTTATTACAAAGCCACCAGTCCAATGTATAAATTCGACTCCATAAAACATGCCCTGGGCACGGGCCTATGAATAACGCTCAGTGCGTCCCTCTGGAAACCCTCCCCAGTTGTCTCATGCTCAACTACACCTAAATAAACTCCATCCTTTCACATACCCTCTACTCAGCCACCTCTGCTCACACTTTTGCTTTCCACCTGAGGCATCCTCTCCCGTCCACACTGTCTCTCCAGACTGAACTGTCCTTCTCATCTTACCCTCCCGTCCAACCTTCTATCTTCCATTAAGTCTGGTCAAATTCAAAAAGACTCTCCTTCCTCCAAGCCCACAGTATGGTGTTTACACCTACATTCTAATTCCTGCTTTGCTTTGTATTATATTCATTTATCTATCCCCAGAATAGATTCCGGGAACAGTACAAATGTTTACTTCAACTTTGTATGTTCCTAGCCCATAGCAGATAAAGAAACAATCCAAAGGCATACACTGAGCCCCTGAAGGGGTAAAATGAACCATACCTCCTTTATCTGCTCAAAGGCTTATCCATAAAAGTGCCTGCTCAACTCCTAGCTTACCTTCTGAAGGCACAACTCTGAGCCAATTCTTAATTGAAATATATTCTAGCGAGTTTATCCAGCAGGTGTCAAACACACCACAAATTAGAATCACCAAAATGGAAGAGCGGAGGGCTCAGCAGACAGAGCACTAGAGGCTCACGTGCTGCTGTAAGAGCTGATCGCAACCAATCCTAGAACCAGAAAACGAAAACCCAAAGCCGACAGCTCAGAAAATACAGCAGCCTGAGGTGACTTGATGGAGCAGGAACAGCCCCATGTACCACTGACTGCCACTGCCTCAGAGAGATCACCCCACGGTACAAAAGCCTGAGGATTCACAGTATACAATGATTAGCCACCTTTACAGATAGAATTATGTTTACCCTTCCTCTGCTTAAGGTATTGTGATATGGTGATTTATAATAAGAAATATTTATTTGGTCTTCATCCCCATTTCTGGCAGAGAGCTCCTAAAACCCTTGGAATTTCCTAAGTGATGAGAGCATGAAGGTACCTTTTGTTATATTAATGAGGTGACTTTTGGAAAGCCCCTGGGTAACCTAAGGATAGGGCCTGGTTGCTAGGGGAGCCAACTATGTGACTGGAGAGTTGGAACTTTCAGACCCATCCCTGACATCCGGGGAGGAAGCTTGAATTGATCACCAACAGCCAATGATTTAATCAATCATACCTGTGTAATGAAGGCTCCACAAAAACCCAAAAGCAGGGGGTTCAGGGAGCTCCTGGGCTAATGAACACATGGAGATTCGGGAAGAGCGGCACGCTCAGAGAGGGCATGGAATCTCTGCACCCTTTCCCACGTACCTTGCCCTGTGCATCTCTTCCATCTGGATGTTCCTGAGTTGTATCCTTTTATAATAAGCTGGTAATCTAGTAAGTAAAATGATTCTTGGAATTCTGTGAGCCACTCTGGCAACTTCATTGAAAACAAGGAGGAAGTAGTTGGAAACTCCAATCCACAGCCAGGCGGTCAAAGCACAGGTGAGAAGTGGACTTGCCAATGGAGTTTGGGGGGGGGGGGGGGCAGTCTTGTAGCACTGAGCCCTTAACCTGTGGGATCTGATGCTACCCCCAGGTAGATAGTGTCAGAATTGAGTTGAATTGTAGGACACCCAGCTGCTGTCCAAGAATTGGTTGGCAGTGTGGGAAAATTCCCATACACACCCTCAACACATTGGAATTGGTGATCAGAATCAGAATCTTTAGGTACTAAATATGTTTATGACAAATTATATGAAAACCACGTTTAAAACAGTTCAAAGAACCTTACACTTGAAGGAGTATCACTGAATTAGCTAGAAAATGTGCTTAGATGGAGCCCCTATTCATTTGTGTGGCCCTATGGAGTGCTGGGGTCCAGGGCAAGCCACCCAAAACATCCCACAATGGCGTATTGATTATTTTGAATTAAAGTTTGTTTGTTTTGACTTAAAGTTTTGACCGTTCTCTCTCTGTTTTCCCTGAAAGCAGGAAATAAATATCCCACGGGAAAGTATCCTCCCCATACCAGGAAATAGAAATATCCTTATTACCAGAGCTAGGGAATTCAGGGCTGAGAAGCCTGTACAGGCATGTGTCATTTTATTGCACTTTGCTTTATTGCGCTTCACAGATAATGTGTTTTTCACAAGACCCTCCACCAGCAAAAAGATTATCACTTGCTGAAGGCTCAGATAATGGTTAGCATTTTTTAGCAATAAAATATTTTTTCATCAAGGTATGTACATTGTTTTTTTAGACATAAGGCTATTGCACACTTAATGGACTACAGCACAGTATAAACATAACTTTTATATGCACAGAGGAATCAAAAATTCATATGACCCACTTCAGTGCAATATTCACTCTATTGTGATGGTATGGAACCAAACCTGTAGTGTCTCTGAGGTATGCCTGTATAAACAAATCTTGTTACTTTTACTATTTACCACCTCCAGCCTAAGCTCTGCTTAAATTCCTCACTAAGTACATACCCCAAACCTAAGTTTCTGTCTTGTCGATTTCTCACAAATCTATTGTTTCTTTGTGTAAAAGACATAAACCACCTGCTTTGTTCACTCTCTAAGCATCATTTTTTTATGATGCTCTCCCATACATATGTATTAAATTGGGTTTTTTTCTCCTGTTAATCTAGTCTTGTGTCAATTTTATTATTAGTCCAGCCATAAGAACTCAAGAGGGGTAGAGGGGGGAATTTCCCCCTCCCTGACAGTTTTGGAGAGCCAGCCAGGAGATCTCACCAACTGAAAAACTGCTTTCTCCCTGGGCCTGCTGTAGATGAAGAGATGCTGGGACATCTGACAGAAGCTGGCAAAAACAGTAAGCATTTCTTACCACGTCAGCCTCCCAGATCTCTGCCTGTGGGATCCAGTGTGGATGAAAGTGATGAGAATTTTTTTTTTCTCTCTAAATTTAGATTAGCAGGAGAAAACATTTGTAAAACTAGTTTCTTGGGCAAAAGTGACTCTGGTCAAGATTTGGGATGAGTACGCTTGTTTTCTGTTGATCTCGTTCCTCCCAGAGATGGTCGTTTTTTTTTTGTCTCCACCAGCCAGAGGATGCACACGCATCTAGCAGGCAGCCCAATAGGCTGTGGATCCAAGCCTAGGGAATCTAAAAAAATTGGGTAAACTTTTGGCTTGATAAATCAGCCTACTCTGTTCAAAAGAGGGGGAACACGTGATTCCCTGTGTTTTGGAATGGCTGTTTAAAAACAGGGCCTTCGTAGTTATCACCTTTACTTTCTTAGACTAACTCTGGTAGTGAACTTTTTGGATATTATGAGGGCTGTATCCTTTGCACTCCCCTTTGGGGATGCCTCTTCCATTCACGGTTAAACCATAAAAAGGCTTATTGGGGGCCGGCCCGGTGGCGCAAGCGGTTGGGTGCGCGCGCTCCGCTGCGGCGGCCCGGGGTTCGCTGGTTCGGATCCCGGGCGCGCACTGACGCACTGCTTGGTAAGCCATGCTGTGGTGGCGTCCCATATAAAGTGGAGGAAGATAGGCACAGATGTTAGCCCAGGGCCGTCTTCCTCAGCAAAAAAAGAGGAGGACTGGCGGATGTTAGCTCAGGGCTGATCTCCTCACAAAAAAAAAAAAAAAAAAAAGGCTTATTGGTCTGAGTCACTACTAAGATCCTACTCGTGAATGGGCAGATGATGGATCCTCTGAGTTGGAAAAACTTCTAAATTGAAAAAAAATTTAAGAGAGCTCTGATACTGGTATACTGGCTAGCCATTAAGACTCTCTTAATAAGATGGAAGGACATAAATCAGAATAAAAATCAAAGTCCACTCAGACTCCTTTCTATTTGCCTTCAGACATTTGCAGATACTGTAAAAAATCAGAACACTGGAAATACAATTGTCTGGCACTTCAGAAGAAGAAGAAAAAATATAATACAACAGCTAGACTGAGAAACTCCCTAATAAGATAAAAATAACAAAAATTTAGACTTAAAACACAAATCCAATGTAAAATCCCCATCTTAAAATATGGCCACATCTACCTTTAAAAGCTTCCCTTTCCTACAAGATTTACAGAGAGCACTCCAGCCTAAACTCTACAAGTATACAGGTTACTGATGTAAATGCTGAAGGCCAGAAAATGAATTTAGCAGAAGCACCTGGGACAGCCAGTAGGGCTCACTTGGCTGGGCTCTATAATCAGGTTCTGCCAACTTCAGGCCTTCCTGTGCAATGTCCTTTGCAGATATATCCTAGAATCCCCTCCCAGAGAACTCGTACCCTGGACAACAGCCCTTTACCTCCACTCAGTGGCCATTCTGTAATGCCCAGTCAAGAGAGAAAAACAAAATTTCTCCTTGTCCTTTCCTTTCCAAATCCAGCCCCTTTGGTTATTCACTCTCTCTCCCAGAGACATCTATCGCCTTCTTGCTTGTCTTGCTTTATGTCCTACGGGTTCGGCTTGGCTTTCTGCCTGTGTGGCACATGCAGGCTGTTGGTTCTTCGTTTTGGCTGTCTTTAGGAGTAACTCTGGTTCTTGGAAAGGTAACAACCTTCAAGGATGCCTCTTGGGTCCATGGAGTTGTTTAACACTGCCAGAATATTTACTGTTTGTCCTGGCTGAAAACCGGCAAGACATTTAAAAGGATTTTTTGAGTAGCTCTGTAGTCAAAACCTGGCCAAACTGAAAGCTGTATTCAGAGCCTGATAGGAATTTTTTTATAGGCCTTCCTCCCAAGTTAAAATAAAACTATGTACCCAGAGGGAAAGAAACAAATTAGGGGTAATGTAATTGGATCAGTAGATCAACCTATGATGTCACTTAAGTTACAACCCAATTTCTGAGGAATTGAGAGCAACTATCCTCATCTTACAAATCTTTGCAAAACTGGAAATGCAGCTCCAAAGGAAGTTCAGATTCCATTCATTCCCTTTCACCAATTGCAAAACCTCCCCTATTTATCTCAAAAGGTTTGTAACCTCTCTAGGAACTCTTATCTAGACCATCCTTGATTTCTAAAACTGAAGGAAAAATTTAAACAGCGATTTCCCAAAAATTACTAGGAAAAAAAAACTTGCATCCTTTTCTCTCTGTCCTTTGAAGTTGTAAATTTTACTATGTCTTTGGAATGTAAACACCCCAGGAGGTAACAGCCCAGCTAGCTCAATCAGTAAAGCCTCAGGCTAATGGGAAAAAAAGAGAAAGAAAATGGCCATTTTAAAATGCAAGCTGCTAGAAAGACTCTCTTGCCCAAAATCTAATTCCTTAAGATTACTTGTCTAGGGCAAATATAAATCTTAAAAGTCTTCTCCACAAATATTAACAAAAAAAGCTTTAAAAGCAGGTAGCCTTAACTTGTTCCATCTGCTAGAAACACAACTATTTGTAAACTAGTGAGTTTTGTATTGTACCTGATTCATGGCTGAAATTTTAAAATAAAAGCTATAAGATCTCTGTTTGTATCTGTCTATGTATATGTATGTATGTTATAGATATGGGATTTTTCTACCTCCCAATTAATTTCTAAAGGAGCTCTATTTAACTTAAAGTAAGTACATATATAAATTATTTCCAAATATAATACAAACTAACCCAAATGTTTTTCAAGTTAACATCATATAAAACAATCTTTGGTAAATAAAATCTTGTTTAAGTTTGTTACTTTAATTAAAATAGGCAAGTCTTCAGTTATAAGCACTGGATATAATGCAGACATGAAACTTTTATTCTACCTGGGTTATTAGTCAAATAAGCTTATGTTGTCTCTGTTACAAAATTTGTCGGCAAGAAAAAAAAATAAGATGATGGCTAACTGCTTTAATGTCTCATGAAATTTTCATGAATAATCTAAGTATGATTGCTATGAACAAATGAATTATATAGATGTTAATGAAATAAGAATTTTTAGGTGCAAAAATTATACTTTATTGTATGTGTACTCAAAAATAGCTTTTCCAAATCTTTTTGGTAACTTGAAACTTTAGAGTTTAGCTAAGTTAAATTAAATGATAGGATAGTCATTGAATACCTAGATTATTTCCAGACAAGATAAAATAGTAAAACATTAGTTACTGAACATAAGTTTATCTATCTTTGATTTCCTATTGCAGAGAAAGTAAAGATAAACTTGGGTCTATTAATAAACATGTCCTCTGCCACACTGGAAGAGTGCACTGTGAAGAAACATGTTTCTAGAAGTTATAAAATGTATTCATAAATTTTCCAATCTAAAGAATATGGGTATAATATACAGTTCACAATTGCTTACTTCTGAATTTTCCCTAGAAATTAAGGTTTCTAAGGGTTAAGAATTCTAATTAGGGGCCAGCCCCCGTGCCGTAGCGGTTAAGTGCGCAAGCTCTGCTGCTGGCAGCCTGGGTTCAGATCCCGGGCGCGCACCGATGCACCACTTGTCGGGCCACGCTGTGGTGGCGTCCCATATAAAGTGGAGGAAGATGGGCATCAATGTTAGCTCAGGGCCAGTCTTCCTCAGCAAAAAATGAAAGAGGAGGATTGGCATGGATGTTAGCTCAGGGCTGATCTTCCTCACAAAAAAAAAAAGAATTCTAATTAAGAAATGTAATTAGAGCTACTAAAAATAATAAGGAAAAATCTCTGTGTGCAAGGAAAATAAGATGTCTGTTTTTAGTAAGAAAAGATACAGGGAATGGAAACGCATTTTTGTTGAGAAAAAAAAAATAATTTTGTCCCAAAATAAAGCTGGTTATTTCTGAATGTAAAAGAGAACAAGAACTAAAATACACATAGAAAGTTAAAGAAAGTTTATGGAAAAAAAATCTTTACAAAGGGATTTTAAGCATGCTGGCTAAGATTAGAATGAATTTAATTAAGTGAATGAGTTTTAATATCAAAAGTTAGCTGGTACAAAATTAAAATTTAGTTTTCTTTGCTAAAAGGACAAATTAAATAAAAAGTTAGTAAAAAGAAAAAATAAAGAAAATCTTACCTTGTTTGGTCAAGTTAGCTAAAATTAAATAGTTATTTTAAGAGTTTAAAGAAAATAAGCTTCAACATCAATAATGTATTTAAATAAAACTGGAACTTAATTTTCTTCTCATCTCTTGAAAGAACAAAGTTTTCTTGGAATATTGGTCTGCCTCTGATAAGAGATTATGAAAGGAAAGCAAAGATTTTATATTTTATCAAAATAATTTTCTGTCCTTTATTAGATCTTTGATTACTTAAGAAAACTGAATCTTCTCAATAGTAAGAGCTAAGTTTTACTAGCAGCTGCATAACCTTCTGTATTTGCCTTAAAATCTTTTATTATCACTTTGGTTGAATAGATAATTAAGTATTGTTTCACAGTAACCTATGATCCCATTTGATCAATGTTTTAAAACCTTTTTGATATTTTTGACAAACTTTCCAAAATCAGATTCTAAATAAAATCTTTTTTTGACCTGGAACATTCCAAAAGATTTGTTAAGCTAATTAGGCATATGTGATATGTTAAATTACATTGGAAGCATCATCAAATAAGAAGTAGCATTAAGCCTTCTTTATGTTGTACTTGCATAGGTATATAAATGTCCTAGAAATTATGTGAAATTCCTAAAAATCTGATATGTCCTGCTATAACATTATCAGTCATAATTCTAGTTATCTTAAAATGTTGTGTCACAGAAATAACCAAATTTCTTTGTCAATTGCATTATAATGAAATATTTTTAAGTCTTTTGTCCTTTACAGTTACTCTGATGCTTTTGCAAAATGCTTCATAGAAAGGAAACATAAAACTGAACTGGGTCTCTGTCAACAAAATTGAGGCTCACACCCAAACGACTGAATCTGAGCATCAGGAAAGCGTCCCAGCTGACTTTCCCACAAAGGCAGCAACAAGAGAATCTATAAAGATTGTGGCACATGTGAAGTCCATTCTACTTCTGCAAAAATATGACCCCTTATTGCCAAACTTTTGCCATCCTGATGTCCTTGGAACATGGCAACAGTCTGCTCCTGAGTCAGAGAAATTAAGACGAGTAAACAATGGCTCTAAATTAAACAGCTGTGGCTATGGGAAACCCAAGATGGCCACTTGGTTCTTCCCGGCTCCCTGGCAAACCCCACGTTTTGGTTTTTGCTTTTGGTTTTTCCTTCATCCACAATAGGAAAAACTATTTTTATCCCCAGAGGCCTCAGAACTCCTCCCTCTGGGTCCTTTGAGCATCTGCAGCTGAATTTCATTCAACTGCCACTTAGTATGGGCTATCAATATGTTCTTGTTATTGTATATATGTTTTCCAGATGGGTTGAAGCCTCCCCTTGCCACAAAGCTGATATCCTCACAGTGGCAAAGAAACTGTTAAAAAATGTTTCCCACTTGGGGTATAGCTTCCATAATCTCCAATGATCGAGGCACCCACTTCACTGGGCAAATCATGTGAGCCTTAACAGAAACGTTGCAAGCTTCTTGGAATTATCACTGTTTCGATCATCAGGCAAAGTCGAGAGAACTAATGGAAAAACTGGATTCAAGCAGAACAAGAATTAATTACATGGGACTAAATGAACTGATGAGGCTGTGGGAGATCAAAATTTGGCCACCCTGAAATATATCTCTTTACCTTGATTGTTTTCTCTGAAGGACATTTGACCTCCCCCACTAACTGCCTAAAGAATTTGACATGGTGGCTCCTTCCTGGAACAGATCTTCCATCTGATGGCTGTAATATAATGTAAAATAGATGTTACAATAGGAAAGGCACCAACAAGCCCATCTTATCAGAAATTCTGTCTCTGGCCACATTCTCTGGATGGCCCTGCGAGGAGTTGCCAGACAATCATTTACATTTATAAGGGAAATCTCCATTTGTAAAGGTATCTCCCTCTCTGTCTTGGGAAGAGGGGGGATGACCTCATTTCTAGAAACTTATCAATGTGGAAGGTGAGGACTTAAATCTGCATAATAACCTTACTCTTGTTTACAGTGCTTTAATGGTAATCTCCTGTAATTGACTCCCCCACCCCCAAAATCCTCCTTTGTCATTGGCTGAAAATGATATTTAAGACGAGAATTTCTGCTATTGTGTGGAGAAACGCAGTGTCCCTGCTTTCTCCCATGTATACATGTTATTAAACTTGGTATTATTTTCTCCTGCTAACCTGTCTTGTTGATTATTTGGCCAGCCAGAAGAACCTTAAGGGAAAGGGCAGAGGGAGATTCTCCCTCTTCCCCCGACAGTTTTGGCGAGCCAGCCAGGAGAAGCACCGGCTGGTAAGTTGTCTTCTCTGGCTGGAAGACCTGCCTTCTCCCTGCACTACTGCAGATGATGAGATACGGGAACACCTGACGAAAGCCGGCAAAAGGTAAGACTTCTTACCACGTCAGCCTCCCGGAATCTCTATCTGCGGGGTCTGGCGGAAGGAAGTGGTGAGAATTTTTTCTCTTTCTAAATTTAGATTGGCAGGAGAAAATATTTGGGAAACTAGTTTCTTGGGCTTTTAGTGACTCTTGGTTTAAATTTGGTAGAGTACTCTTGGTTTTTGATCTTGATCCCTTTTCCTCCCAGAGATAGTCTCTGTTTTTCTCTTTTGTCTGTGTCTTTTGTCATAAGAAGGAAATACCATAGGGTAGGACGCAGGCATAGGCCCTACAAGCCTGCTGTCCGGGCCGGCCCCACAGACTGGTGAGTTTGCGGGTCTCACCAGACCGGCGTCTACAAACTTTGCTGTGGGTTATTATGCACACGAAGTGAATGTCATTGCCAAGGGCATCTTGGAAGCCAAAAAGGCCGCAAATTTAAGTGGGCGCGGGTCGAGCAGTTAAGAGCCATTAGGGCGCTCGCCACTTTCAGAAGACTCCCGTGTCAGGATAAGTTGGGTCACGGAACGGGGTAGATGACACAGGTCCCCCGCCAACTGCAAGAAAATGTCCGTGCAACGACGAGGTACTCTGTAAAAGCACACAGTCCCCAACCCCGCGGCACCTCCCCCCCAGGTATTATTCTGGCTCCAAGAGACCTAAGGCGTGACTAAAGCTGTCATTGTGCACAGAAAAAAAAAAAAACCGGATGAGGTTTTTCCTTCTGTCTTGTTCTGTGTCCTGAGAAAACTTGGCTTTGTGACCAGTGAGAATATTCTCCTTGGTCTCCACCATACGGAAGGTGCATTTACCGGGGTGCACCTTGGTGGCCAGTAGAGTAGACTGGGGTTCCGAACTGTCTCTTTGTCCGGCTGTGCCAAGTTCTCAGGGGAGTTTGTCATAAAAGGGCCCAGTCCATAAGGGCTTTTGTCGTCTTAACCTTCGTTGCTTGTTAGTGCTGGAAAAATCCCATTCCAGTATCGCCCGCCCGGTGTCACAGATTAGCGGGTCTGTGACGGAGGCGTCCCACACTATTGTGGGAGACCGGAGACACCCTTTTATCCTTACCGCCTGTGCAACGAAGGTCTTTACTTTCTCTGAATATCTTTGGGAGTAAATTCTGTGGATCATGGGGGCTACATCATCTGCGCCCTCACCAGGGACGCCTCTTGCGTCCATGGTAGATTTATTCTAAGCGTGGAAAGTTACCTCCGGGTCTTTCCTTAAAAAGGCTTATTGGTTCGAGTCACTATTGGAATAAATATACAAGTGAAGATCCTACTCGTCAATGGCCAGACGACGGATCCTTTGAATTGGAAAAACTTCTAAATTGGGGGAAAAAAAAATTTTTTGAGAGCTCTCACATAATTGCTTAATTGGTACCTAAGAATTAAGGCCAGAAAAAGGAAGGAAAAAATTTGACTAGTCTTAAGACCTTGACTCAGGTTACAATTAAATTGAAAACATGTAAAAGTGTAAGTGTTGATAAGATTATAAAGGTTGGAATGTTTGAGCTAATTTTATACAAAGAGGTTACATCAACTTTGCCTGAGTATGTTTTAAAATGTCTGACTGGGAATGCTTCTCTTGTCCAAAATTAGAAGACCAAGACCTATTGATAAAAATCTTAATGATAACTATGTTTAAAGGTATAAGAAGTGATGAAAATTGCATGAAATTTTGTAGGAAAAAAACTGATGTTATTTCTATTACAGAACTGGTTAACAAAAATAGTAATTTAAATGATGGCTAATTTTATCCAAAGTCTTATGAAGTCTTGTAGGCAATCTAAATAATTATTGGGAACAAGTAAATAGTTGTGAAAAAGATAAATGTTAGATGAACTTTAAACAATAATCATGTGTTATGGTGGTTACAGCTTCCAAACTCTTTTTGGTGACTTAAAACTTGAGAGTTTTGCTAAGTTTTATGATAAAAATTCTCTTGAGTATCATCATTTCCAAATAAGATAAGTTATTAGACATTGATTGCTAAATGTACATTTGTCTACTTTTGGCTTTTCATTACAGGAAAACTAAAAGATGTTTTGGGTCTATTGATAAACATGTGTTTTATTAAAAGATTATACTATAAAGTAACATGTTTCTAGAAGTTATGAAGTGTTTATAAATTTTCCAAGCCACAAGATACTAATGTAAAAGAAAGTTTATAATGGTTTACTTAGTTTTTACACAAATTAAGGTTTCTAAGGGTTAAAATTTCTAATTAACATATGTGATTGAAGCTACTAAAAAATTAAGAAAAAT
This sequence comes from Diceros bicornis minor, assembly GCF_020826845.1. Classification (NCBI taxonomy): domain Eukaryota; kingdom Metazoa; phylum Chordata; class Mammalia; order Perissodactyla; family Rhinocerotidae; genus Diceros; species Diceros bicornis. The sequence goes on along the minus strand of NC_080748.1, from coordinate 9,016,020 downwards.
ATGTCTGTGTACAAAGAAAGTAAGATGTATAAAGGTACAAAGAATGAAAATATTTTGTTTGGTTAAAAAAGATAAATTTGTCCTCAAGTACTAGAAGGGAAAAGAAAGACATGGGACAAATTCTGAATGTAAAAAGAAAGTTATAGAAGGTTTGTGGAAGAGGAATTCTGGAAAAAGAGTTTTTGCATGGTCAAGTTGGCTAAGATTGAAATGAATTTAATTAAGTAAATGAGTTTTAATAGCAGAAGTAAGCTGGTGCAAAATTGAAATTTCTCATAAAAGGATAATTTGCTTAAACTTGATAAAGAGGTTATAAAAGATTTTTCTTTCCCTTTGAGTAAGTCTACCTAAAAGACAGAAAAAAAAAACTGTTAAAATAATTTCCTACGTTCAAAAGACTGAGGTCTCTCTATTAAGACTTTTGGACTGTTAATGCTCTGTTTGCTTTGATTGTTTATATTTTTGACAAGCTCCCCCAAAATTCATATCTTAAAGTCTTTTTTTTAACTTTTATTTCTTTGAGAATTTTCAAAGGGCCCTGGAACTTCTCAAAGAAATTTGCTCTCTTCCTATAAGGGGAAAGATACTAAACTTATTAGGCTTATTCAGTATGTTAAATTACATGGAAAGCATTGTCAGACAAGTGATGATAAGCCTGCTTAGGTGCTATTATGTGGGCAAATGTTATTGATATAGGTGTTTTAAAAGTGTATAACATTACTGAAATTCTGATCTGTCCTGGTTATCAGTCATAATTCTGGTTATTATTATTTTAAAGTGTTGTATGTCACAAAATTAACCAAATTTCCTTGTCAATTGCCATTTTGAGGTCTTGTTGTTTACAGACATTTCTTTGCTCTAATGCTTTTGCAAAATGTTTCGACTTCAGAAAAATTCATAGAAAGGACTCTGACATTTACACTGGAACTGTACAGGTTTCTGACAAACTTTCTGATCATAAAACTGAACTTGATAAAATATTACAGAAATCCGATGGAGAAACTGATGACTTCATAAAGCCACTAACAAAAAGAGTGGTATCAAGAATAGATTACACAGGACTGAATAAACTGATAAGGATGCTTATAATTTTTATGATTTTTCATTTGAAATATTGCTGAATTTTTAATGTTTTGTTTTTTCAGATTTAAGGAAAACTTTTTCTCTTTTCTCCCGAGATAGCTATGACTTACAGCAATTTAGTAAATGATATTTTTTTTATAAGTAAAATTGAAATATTTATCTTTTTCTCTCTATCTGATCCCTCCAAGATTTGGAAACTCTTAGTGAGTGAATATTGTTGTTTTCATGGCAATATAGTTATTTGCATAAGTTCAATAAGAATCTGTTCTCCTTATAACAGGACACAATTGGAAACACTGGTTCTATTACCAAGGTTGTGACTGGAACATCATATTTGCAATATAACCATACAGCTTTTGAGGAATGAAGATTGGACTTTATGGAATAAAGCCACGTGGAAATATTGGCCTGGTACCTTTATGTTCCAAGCAGCACTTACCAGGATAAGTAAAGAATGTCACTTATCTGGCAGGTACAAGGAACCTCAAAATATTTTGGGAAACCTCGGAAGAGAGGAATTCACCCAAATCTGTAGGTATTACAGGCGAAGTCTGATGACAAAATCCTTGGCTTGGCTTTCCTGGCCTCGAGAGACCTTTAAAGTTCAATCTGAGATTCCTTATAAAAAGTTCCAGCAAAGCAGGTTTAAAAGAGCCTATGTGATCAGCTGCTATTCTTGCTGTACTTATGTAAATAATTGAGCCAACTCTATTAAAACTAGACTTATTTTGCAAACTAGTTTTAATTTTGCTATCTTAATAAAAATGAGGGTGATTTTAGAGAAAAAAATTATATTTCAGTAAAAACTATTTCAGTATAAGTTTGCAGATATTAGATCCTAGTTTTGTTGTCTTTTGAGGTTTTTGTTTTATATCTGTTGACTAGACTGGATCCTGATTTCTTCTAGTCTCCTGAAATATCTGGCTACAGATATCCAAACTAACGTTTTTGATTTTTTCCATCATTTTCATTTGAAATCACTAAAAACTGAACCTGCCCTTTTTCCTGAAGCCTTACAAACTGAAGCTGATGGACTTGATATAAACTTGAGATGACCTGACGACACCATCCGAGACATTTTAAACTGCAAAAGATGCTTTGACGCTGACATCTAAAATTCTTCTTCACTGGCTGTCCTCTGAACTCAAAAACTGCTTTACAACTTGCTCCAACCATTAACCTTGTTTTTCTTTTATAAAAATGCTTCTATTAAATACTTGATTGCTTGCTTCCACAATATAGGCGTGACCTTGAGAGCCCACCTGCATCACCACCTACCTTCCAAAAGGAACTTAATTGAACTGATCTATTATCAGGACTAAGAAATGTGTTCAGTGAGATGAAACAATCTACCAACTCAGCTTCTGGACTATGAAACTTCTTTAAGTTTCAAAAGGACTGTGAAACTTTTAGTTTCAAAGGCGGGACTGTGGGAGATCAAAATTTGGCCACCCTGAAATATATCTCTTTACCTTGATTGTTTTCTCTGAAGGACATTTGACCTCCCCCACTAACTGCCTAAAGAATTTGACATGGTGGCTCCTTCCTGGAACAGATCTTCCATCTGATGGCTGTAATATAATGTAAAATAGATGTTACAATAGGAAAGGCACCAACAAGCCCATCTTATCAGAAATTCTGTCTCTGGCCACATTCTCTGGATGGCCCTGCGAGGAGTTGCCAGACAATCATTTACATTTATAAGGGAAATCTCCATTTGTAAAGGTATCTCCCTCTCTGTCTTGGGAAGAGGGGGGATGACCTCATTTCTAGAAACTTATCAATGTGGAAGGTGAGGACTTAAATCTGCATAATAACCTTACTCTTGTTTACAGTGCTTTAATGGTAATCTCCTGTAATTGACTCCCCCACCCCCAAAATCCTCCTTTGTCATTGGCTGAAAATGATATTTAAGACGAGAATTTCTGCTATTGTGTGGAGAAACGCAGTGTCCCTGCTTTCTCCCATGTATACATGTTATTAAACTTGGTATTATTTTCTCCTGCTAACCTGTCTTGTTGATTATTTGGCCAGCCAGAAGAACCTTAAGGGAAAGGGCAGAGGGAGATTCTCCCTCTTCCCCCGACAAGGCGATTATAATTTTTATGACTTTTTGTCTGAAATATTACTATTTTTTTAATCTTTTGTTTTTCCAGATTTAAGGAAAACTTTCTTTTCTCTTAAGCTATCTATGACTTATGCCAATTTGGTGAATTATACCTTTGTAAGCAGAATTGAAACAAATACTTTGCCTCCCTTCCTGAGTCAGAATTCAGAAACTCGCAGTGAATAGTCTTATCTTCATGACAATATATTTATTTGCATAAATTCAAAAAGAATCTGTTCTCCTTGTAACAGGAGACAACTAGAAACATTGGTTATATTACCAAGGCTTTGACTGGAATGTCATGTTTGCGAGAGACATGCATCAACTCAGATATGACCAAACAGCTTTAAGGAACTAAGGTTGACTCCACAAAGCCAATAAAGCCCCTTGGAAAACAGCCTGGTATCTTACTTACAGGGTTCCTGACAGCCTAACCAGGTGAGAAAAGAAGGTCACTTCCTGGCAGGTGCAGGAACCTAAAGATATGTTGAGAGCCTTAACAAGAGAGGAATTCACCCAAATATATAGGTATTGCAGGCGGAGTCTGATGGCAAGTATTAGGTTTGGCTTCTTAGCCTCAAGAAGCTATTAAAAGTTCTGTCTAGAGATTCCTTATAAAAAGTTCCAGCAAAGCAAATTTGAAAGAGCCTATATGATCAATCACTACTCTTGCTGTACTTAGTTTATTGAAACTAGACTTATTTTGCAAACAAATTAGTTTTAATTTTACTATCTTTGGTAAAAATGAGGGTAATTCAGAGAGAAAAATTATGTTTCAGTAGAAAGTATAATACACACTTGTGGATATTAGATTCTAGTGCTGTTAACTGTCTTTAAAGTTTTGTTATCTACCTAAAAACTGCACTGGATCCTAAATTCTTCTAGTTTCCACCAAAATCTGGCTACAACTCTCCAAACTAATATTTCCAATTTTCTCTCATCTTTTTAAACTTGGAATCATTGAGAACTAAAGTTGCCCTTTTCCCTGAAGCCTTGCAAACTGAAGCTGAACGACTTAATATAAACTTAAGAAAGATCACCACAATAGCCCGTGTTTAGACAATCTTCATACCTGTTGCTGTGTTAAGTCACTCAGAAAGTTCACTTGAACACTCAATGACATCATCAAAGATATTTCAAACTGTAAAAGATGCTTTGACCCTGATATCTAGAAATCTTCTTGATTGGCTGCCCCCTAGGCTCAGAAACTGGTTTATAATTTGTTCCAACCATTAACCTTTGTTTTTCTTCGTTTCCATAGAAATGCCTCTTATTTAAGTACCTGATTACTTGCAACATAGACCTAACGTTGGGAGCCCACTTGCATCACTACTTCCTGAAATGAGACACAACTGTTTAACTGAACTGATCTATTTTTAAGAGTAAAAGGTTAATTCAATGAAATAATAGAGCAATCTATCAGCTCAACTTTTAATATGTGAAACTTCCAGGGAAGTTTCAGAGGAGGGAATTATTGGGGCTCAGGGCAGGCTGCCCCAAAATATCCCACAATGGCATATGACTACTTTGAATTAAAGTTACTTATTTTGACTTAAAGTGTTGACCCTCCTGTCTCTGTTCCCCCTAAAAGCAGGAAATAAATCTCCCTTGTGAAAGGTACCCTCCTCACACCAGGCGATAGAGACATCCTTATCACCAGAGCTAGGGATTTCAAGACTGAGAAGCCTATGTAAACAAACTTTGTTACTTTTACTAATTTACTGCCTCAAACCTAAACTCTGCTTAAATTCCTCACTAATTACATACCCCAAATCTAAGTTTCTTTGTCCTGTCAATTCCTCACAAATTTATTGTTTCTTTGTATAAAAAAGAAAGCTATATAAACTGCCTGCTTTGTTCACTGTCTGAGCCTCATTTTGTATAATAATCTCCCATATGTACATATTAAATTGGTTTTTCTCCTATTAATCTAATCTTGTGTCAATTTTATTATTAGTTCAGCCATAAGAACTCAAGAGGGGTAGAGGAGCAAATTTCCCCCTTCCTGACAGGGATAATAGTATGTCACTATAAAAATTTGCCAGGCAAAATAAACTAGCTGACATTAAGCTCGTTAAAGAGTAGGGAAAATATATCAAACTCATGTATGCGATAGCTCATGCTACGAAGTTTTCTTAACTACAGCTTAGAGAACAAAGTTAAACGAAACTTCATGCATTCCTTTTGGCAGTACTGACTGTTGAAATAAAGCAACCAACATTTATCAGTAAAGGAAACATGAAAATTCACATACTCTAAGATGAGACTGTAAAAAAATATAAGGTAGACTGTATAACATGACTCTGTAAGATGACTGTAATATATATATATTTTTTTTTGTGAGGAAGATCAGCCCTGAGCTAACATCCATGCCAATCTTCCTCTTTTTGCTGAGGAAGACTGGCCGTGGTCTAATATCTGTGCCTATCTTCCTCCACTTTATGGGACGCCGCCACAGCACGTCCTGACAAGCAGTGCGTCGCCGGGATCCGAACCCGGCCGCCAGCAGTGGAGCGCGGGCACTTAACCACTACGCTACAGGGACGGCCCCGATGACTGTAATATCTGAACCCAAGATTCCATCTGTATAAAACAGACACCCACTCACACACAGTTGGCACATGACCCGATCTGTGTGTGAACATTTCCCACTTGAGTAAATACCAAGTGTGCTTAAAGGGGACCCATGTGTCTCTGAACGCCATGAAGGTAGACAGTTTGGGGAGGAAAAAGATACATGTTTACATTAGGAAACCAAAGATAAGAGGGTGGCGATGGAGAGGGAAACGCATACTAACTTTTACTCTAGTCCAACTAGAAAAATGAGTCTAAATATTTTCATCTGGAAATAGAATCAGCATGATCAATAATTCAGAGAAACTAACTTTCATCCAAGAGAGGGCTACTGTGTAGCATTAAAATCACCTGAATATACAACCCTGATTTGTCCTTATACAGAATTAAACACATAAAACTACAAACAGCTAAAGGCAGCACCCATCAAAATCATTCTAGCAGAACAGTTTAGGGCTGTGCTTCTCAGACTTAAAGGTGCTACAAATCTCCTGGGTATCTTGTTAGATATATTGTGTTAGTCAGGGGTTCTCCAGAGAAACAGAACCAACCAGAGTGTATATATACATAGAGAGAGATTTATTTTAAGGAATTGGCTCACACAACTGCAGAAGCTTGGCAAGTCCAAACTGCAGGGTGGGCAGGCAGGCTGAAGACCCAAGATCTGATGTTGCCATTCAAGTCTGAAGGCCATCTGCTGGCAGAATCCCTTCTTGCTCAGGGACGTCAGATTTTGTTCTATTCAGGCCTTCAACTGATTGGATGAGGCCCACCCACATTATGGAGAGTAATCTGCTTTACTCAAAGTCCACTAATTTAAACGTTAATCTTATCCAAAACACACCTTCACAGATACATCTAGAATAACATTTGACTAAATATCTGAGCACCATGGCCCAGTCAAATTGACAGATAAAATTAACCCTTACATGCACATTCTGATTCAGTAGGTCTGAGTGGGTCTGAGATTTTGCATTTCTAATGAGTTCCCAGGTAAAGCCAGTGCTGCTGGTCCAAGGACCACATTTTGAATGGCAACTACCCTTGAGGAGGTACATTTGTTCAAATCTCGTATTTGAGTTCAATCCAGCTGAACACTAAAACTGTAAAAGGGCAGGAGGCATTCACCAGTCACTGTGTCAGGGGAAAGAACACCTGTAGGGTGAAATGGGTGAATGAAGAAGCTTCCCAGCAGAAGAGGTTGTTCACCCAGGTGAATAAGTTGCCCCCAAAAGACTCCCACCCAAGCTGCATGTGTCAGCATCCCTGCCAGTGGGGCTGTCCACGGCAAGGATGGGCACTGGCTGCAAGAAAGTCTGAGACATTTAGTGAGGCCTGGGGAATGGGGACAAATGACCAGGAGAAAACAGAAACATTTCCTGTGGTTCAGTTTCCCTCTAAACATCTGTTAGACCAGTGTTTCCTGAAATTGGATGACGTGAGGAATGATCAGGGGCTTGTCAAAAATCCATCCATCCACCCTTCAACAGGCATTTACTGAGCCCTATCTGTTTACTAGGAACTGTGCAAAGCACTGCAGAGAACCAACTGGTCAGAAATGCACACTCTCAAGGGAATTACATTCTAGAGGATAAATTAGATTTAAAAAACTGAATAAAATGCATAAGAGGATAGATGGTGATGAATACTGTGCAGGAAAACAGATCAGGGAAGGAGGATACAGAGGCGTAGACAGGTGGGGCTGGGGAAGGAGTATTACTTTCAATGGAATGATCAGGGAATGTCTCACAGAGAAGGCGACATATGAGCTAAGCCCTAAAGGAGGTGATGAAAGAGGAACACGCTACGTGGATCCGTAGGGAAGAGCTTTGCAGAACGAGAGAACAGCAAGTGCAAAAACGCTGAGTGGCAGAGCTCCTGTTGTTCCTCCTGTTGGCGGAGCAGTGAGGAGGCCGATGGGGGCGAAGCAATGTGGAGAAGCAGGCAGAGAAATGCGGTCGGAGCGACCACAGGGGCCAGCCTGAGCCTTGTAGGGCATGTCCACACACGGGCCTCTTTCTCTTCAAGAGATGGGAGGCCTCCAGAGGATTCGGGGGAGAAGACAAGATCTGACAACAACAGCAACCTGCAGACCCCTCCCCTGGGGAGCCCGCCTCAGCGGAGGCGGAACTTGGTTATGTAGATGTTGGACACACTCCTCTTGGTAACTCTTATGATCTGGCAAGTATGGGAAACAACCCATTAGAAAACAGAGCCTGGCAAAAACGTGGGTCTGGGGCTCCCTGCCCATCACAAACCACAAAGCGCCATAGAAGTCTGATCTCCAGAATGCAGCACAAAGCAAGAACCCACAGATGACGTCTGAGTATGATTTTCCAGCTGTGAGAAAAATCAAAGCTGACAACTGTTCTCTGAAGGCAAATCTAAAATGCAGTAGCTGATCTGAGTATAACTTCCCCTTAAAACAAGCCTCCAGAAACCAAACTAGCTTAACACGTCTTCAACATGTGACCCATAATTCCACACTGAGGTGTAGAGACAGCGAAAAGCAACCATCATTGTTTGTGTTCTCCTGCATTACATGGACAATACATTTCTTGTATGTGCCCGACATACACCAAGTGTTCAGTATTCACTGAGAGCCGGGGGCCCTCGTAAACTCTCCACAGGAAGCTGACTGTGTGAGCTGAGCCAGCGCTCCATGATCATGTTCTGGAAACTCTCCATTAGACCCTGTAAGATACGGTTCACCTTCCTCCTCTCAAATACTCACTCAGCAAGGAGTTCTGGATTATTGGAAGCGGAGGACAAGAGACAACACAGTGCCCTAAGAAGGTTGTTCATGTCTTCATAAACAGCTTAACTCATTTATCCTTTAAGAGTGCTTTAAACTAACTCACAAAAGCAAGCGCTAGTGAGACCACTAAACGTAAAGGCCTCCCCAGAGGGCCCTCTGCCACCCCCACTGACGAGGGACATCACTGCACGCCCGGGGGTCACCCAAGAGGACGTTCCAATGGACAGCAAAGCCTATGGTCCTCCCCATCTGGCATCAACTCCTGACGCTTTGCCAACCATCCCTCTCAAACTATACTCTGGAAATCTTGAACACAAAAATTCCTGTTGATAAACAGGGCCTGTCAATGCTAAGATATGACCACCTCATTAGAAATTTTTACTTCATTTTACTAAACTACTAAAATTTCACCAGTTACAAACAAAAGGTTAGTAAGCTTATTTTAAAACATTGACATTTTTAATTTCAGCACTTTTCCTATTTCTTAGTCCTCAGCTGGAAAAAAAGTACCAAACACTGCCTTATGTCAGAGCCTGTCCCCAGAACGCGGGAACTGGACGTGGCCCGGCACTGCTGGTGCTGTAACTGTCCACAGCACTGTGTTATGGCCCACGTGGGCTTGGTCAGCATATTCTCTGTCATACACATTCAGTGGGAAAAATGAGTGAGCTTCTAATCAAGCAACTCACGCATAGGGCACTGAACGTAAGATCATGAATTAGAGACTCCCTATAATTCCTATTAAACAGCACGAGCGTCCTGCTCCTATCATATTTCCAAACCTGTGTTTCACTGAACGTATTATTCAGTGAATAGCTTTGGACATGAAGCAGTTTCTTTCACATAGAAATGTGGGCCGAGAAGAAGATAACAGAGGGAAGATAACATTTCGAGGAGAGCTTGCTGCCAGGCAAATCTTGCAGTGTGGATAACTCTCAGGTAAGCAGTTCCAAATGCAAGATACCGATGCTTATAGCTACCTACCATCTTTAAATGCGGCACCACTGAAAAGTAGGTTTTACTCGACTGCTTTACAGGAAAACATGAACTTCATGGTATAAAATCGAATGAAAATGAGTTGTGAGACTCATTCAATTTTGCACTGCAAATCTCAAAGGGTCATTGTCAATGAGATTCTCCATCTTCAATAAAAAGAAACAAGTATTTATCATGAAAATATCTGGCCTAAAGGCAAACAAGGGCAGGAGTCACGATCAGCCTGACTCCACCACTGCCCCAAAAGAAAGCTAAACGGCTCCAAGTCTACCGACTTACACCCCTTTTGGCCCTTCACTCAGAATTCAATATATTCTTTCCAAACACAGAGAAATAAACTCTGTCGAAAGGGCAGGGTTAAGGCTGTCCTCGGTGCTGGCGTTCTACAAGTCAAAGACGGCGGGACAGAACTCTGAAATCGCGCCATCAAAGCAGAAGTGCCTGAACCCACCCTGCTCGCCCCTGCATGTCTCTGCCTCGGTCAGGAGCCAGCGGGGTCGCTGGCTGCATCACAACTAGTCCACGAGGCCACTTCCCAGCAGGCGGAGTCCAGGAGCTGTGACAGTGAGGGAGAGCTACAGGGGGCGCTAGATGGAAGCAGACAGTCGGGAGCCTAGCAGGGCTGAGGCGAGGCACACACGGAGTTCACTAGCGGGGAACGCGCCAACACTGCATTCAGGTCTGCATATAAAGACAGGCTGTCAGTCCTCTGGGTTGCAAAAAGCTGAATGAGTTTATAGATACCACAAACCCAAGGCAAGCCACATCATTTTATTTTTGTGAATTTCTCACATAATCGCCAAACTTTATTCAAACGTTATTTGAATCAAATTTTTCTGTTAGGTTTTGTGCGCTTTGCTGTACACATGATAAACCAAAGGTACGGCTCAATTTTTTGTGATGTGAACTCACCTCTGTAGTTGTCTACTTGAAATTTAACATCGAGAGATGAGGAAAATAAGTCTTTACATGTGGGATTCTAACAACAATAAAGGCCCAGTCTAAAGGCTACCTCGCTTCTGATTCACAATTGTAAAATGGACACACACACTCATCAACTCTGCCTACTCAGGCACCATAAAATAATAGAAAGAAATGCAAAAACATATAGTCACATATTTAAAAACTAGGAATGGAATCATCAGCCAAGAAATTTTTTTTCCCTAAAACAGACTCCTTTCTGCTTTTGGCAAGAAAGTTGTCTGCATGCCTCTCAGATGCCTTCTGAGCATGAGCTGTGGCCAGCGAGGGACCTGCAGAGGGGACTGCAGCCTGAGGAAGGGCTCTGGGCTGCAAGGCAGGAAGAATGGGTTTTACTTTCAGATTATTATCTGAGAAGTATTTCAATTCTAATATGAGGGTCACCGTATTAGTCAGAGTTCTCCAGAGAAACAGAACGAGTCAGATGTATATGTAAAGAATGAGATGTATTATAAATGGACTCACACAATTATAGTCTGAAAAGTCCCAAGAACTGCAATCTGCAAGCTGGAGGCCAGGAGAGCCGATGGTGTGGTTCCAGTACAAAGGCAGGAAAAAGACCATGTCCCATTTCAAAGGCCATCAGACAGGAAGAGTTCTCTCTTACTCTGCCTTTCTTCTATTCAGGCCTTCACAGACTGGATGAGGCCCACCCACATCAGGGAGGGCACTCTGCTTTACTCAGTCAATGATTCTAATGTTAATCTCATCCAAAATCACCCTCACAGAAACACCCAAAATAATGTTTGACCAAATATCTGCACGCTCCATGGCCCAATCAAGTTGACACATAGAACTCACCATCACCATCACTGGTGGGCAGAAGAGGGCACAACCTCAGAATGCTGGAGGGGTCTGTGGACAGGAAGAGAGAGGCTCAGTCTGCAAAGCAGAGGAGGCTCATGAGGCGGAGACATCAACGATGGAAAAGGGACTAAGGCAAAGGTAGAAAGCAAAGGGAAATATTTAAAGTCTTTACACAGAGGAGCTGAGCCAGGAGATCAGAGATGAGAGTTTGGAGAAACTTCATGAAATAAACTATAAAGGGCTAAAAGCAAAAGGCTTAAGAAAAGAAGCATTGTTCCTCTCTCACAAGCCCCCTTCTCCTTCCTGGCTATACAGGAACCTTCCACAGCCAGACTGGTACACCCATGGCCAGAGATCCAAAGATTATTCCCTGGGCAACCACTGAAACCTCACAGGAAGACAGAAAAAAATCCTCCACAGACTCATGTTTGAAAGTCCTTTACCAAAAAGTAAAGCTTGCTATCTGAACTGTACTCACAGAGCACCCCTTCAGTCTTCTATGCTCTCTTTGACAAATTACCAGATATGTGTAGAAAGAGATTCAAAAACAAAAACAGAGAAAAAGGAGGTGGGGGACTTGAGGAAATAGACAATGTAGCAAACTTTAAAAGACTACTTTTAAAAATGCTAACATCTTCAGAGTTATAAGATGATAATACAGTCACATAAACAAGAGTAACACGCTGTTTTTAAAAAGTAACAGAATAAGGGGCTGGCCCGGTGGCGCAAGCAGTTAAGTGCGTGCACTCCGCTACAGCGGCCTGGGGTTCGCTGGTTAGGATCCCGGGTGCGCACCGACACACCACTTGTCAGGCCATGCTCTGGCAGCGTCCCATATAAAGTGGAAGAAGGTGGGCATGGATGTTAGCCAGGGCCAGTCTTCCTCAGCCAAAAAAAAAAAAAGGAGGCTTGGCAGATGTTAGCTCAGGGCCGATCTTCCTCACAAAAAAAAAAAAGTAATAGAATAAAAGAGCTAATAAGAATTATAAGTATGATAGCCTAACTAACATAATGCAATCAGAGGAGTGAAAAATAAAAGTGAGTAAATCTCCCAAAAAGTAGAACAAAAACTGAGATGAAAAATAAAAGAAAAGAGATCTAAGAGCGCCAATATGAGAGTCAATACCCAACCATTAAGAGTTCAAAAAAAAAACAGAAAGAGAACATTTAAAAAATTACACAAGAAAACTTCCCAGAATTCTAAGAAAAAAGGTTTCTGATTGAAAGGCTTCACCAAGTACCCAAAACAACAAGAGATCTATGCCAAAATTTTGAAATTATAGAATACCAAATACTTTTTTTTTTAAACATGAGACTGTAAAAAGACCTTATTTATAAAGGAGAAAAAAATCAATATGACGTTGAACTTCTTAACAGCAACATAAACAGCTAGAGCAACACATTAGATTTCTATACCTAGCCAAACTACCAGACACGGAAATTTACTTTTCATGTAAGCTTTCTTAGGAAACTAGCTACTACAAGATGTGCTTCAACAATACTAGAGATTAATCAATACAGAAAACACACACAGTATCCAAAAAACAGGGAATCCGACTCAAGGAAACAGCAAGAAACTTCTGGGATGATAGCTTTACAACACATCTACAAAACAACCAGTTACCTGGGAAGGAAATCTCTAGGGGATAGAAATAGTAGAACTGAGAAACTATTCTGAGATTACTTTTAAAATACTATTACTTTTAAAATAGGGAAGTTGTATAATATAAACATATAGTGATCTCATGGAAAAAATAAGGATTGATTATAAAAATTTGTTCCAGTAGAAAAATGAGGCAGGAAAAGCAAGTTACACCGGAAAAGAAACAAACACGATATACTACTTCACTACTTGGCCCTGAAGTAAATAAGTTAAATCTCCATCTCCAGGAGGATTCAGAGAAATCACTTCTAAACCAAATTTACAAATGTAGTAGATACCACCAAAAGAATTAAAAACAGAAAGAGTCCACAGTGGTTGCCGTTGGTGGAACAGAACCAGAATGGGAGAGATGGGGCTGGAGACTATTGATTTTCATGAAAAGCTTCCACAGTATTTGAACTTTTAACTACTTACATGTATTATTTTAATAATTTGATATTTTAAATAAAAATTAATAGGATCCAGATAAAACTGTCAAGGGACTGTCAGTTCTTTTATTTTTAGCTAATTTCAGGAATGGTCATACATAAGGAGCTGTTTATCAGAACATGAAATTAGGCTAAAGACCTAATTTATTCCTACACTACCTGCCACCACATAAGGATCTGGTAACCACTCACATCTGATGTTAATCCCCACAGTCACTTCCTTCTGCCAGCAACATCTAGGCCCTCAGTGGAGGACAAGGAAGGGAAATCTCACCTGCCCTACGTGAGGCTAACAAGAGACGGACAGTAGCACGGTACTCCGAGCACAAAACTTTCATACAGTCGTTCCTTTGAGAAGAGCAGTCTGGCTTTCAGCACAGGAGTCTTTACCCTACAACTCAGCCCACAGGAAAAATGAGAGTAAAGTTCTTCCCCCTCAGATGGAAATCACTTTATTCTGAAGAGTATTCGCTCTTATTAAGTTTTCTTGCCTCCTTTAATCCTCTGCCAAATTCCTAGAACATCTTTCTTCTTTTCATCAAACCACATCCTTCTCCTCTTCTGAACCAACAGCCAAGGGGGTCATCTTCTCTACCAAGCCTTTCCCTATTCATGTCTACCAACGCACAGTCTGTAATCCATCCATCCATTCATTTCCACAATGTGTGTGTGTGCAAGAGAGGGAGAAAGTGTCGGGGGGAGGAGGGACAGAAAGCAGTTTCTTCTCTTCTTACGCAGTGAGCTCTTGGCTGGCCACATCAAATATTTATTCTCTTAACCACCTCTATCCGCCTTGAAGCCGGAGAACTCACCGCACCCCTCAAACCAGCAGCACAGTGCCCTCTGCTGGTCAGACATCATAGCAGTGTTTTCTGCAATGAAAACACCGGCAGCAGGTCTGAGCCAGATGCAGATCAAGTTCCTCAGTAATTTTCTAACACAAATCCTCAGAGAAGCAATGTTTAAGGAAGAACTTTAAAGCTTTATTTCATTTTAATAATTGGTCCTTGTATATTCACTCATGGCCATTTAACATAAAAACACAAAGTACTATAGTTCGTTCCTAAGTAATCCTAAAATGTTTTCTCATCTTTTCATTTAATTTACTCACTATATACCCAGAGTTAGATCCAGATTTTGTGGGGCATTGATATAACCTGTATATAATACACATACAATTTGGGGATCTCACTTTAAGAAAAACACAAAAACAAAATAGAGCACAAAAGTGAATACTTACTTAGAACAAGGGGAAATCACACCACAATTCATGAAAGCTTCAACACGATACTGCAACTTCCAGAAAACATAGTATTTTTATTAACTATCTGGTATTCTAAAATACTCCCCCCCCCATATTTTTTATTTCATTTGCTTAGATCACTTCTTACATGACAATTTTGTAATAGTTTTTATAGAAAGAATAGAAAGATAACTCATTCTTTCCTCTAGCTATGGTTGATAAGTTATTTTCCATTGATCTTTTGGTAATGTTTCTTTAGCTTCACAGTTCACAAACAGTAGTAATGCTATGTAAATTTTTATGATTACTGTCAAATTCAGAGAAACTTCTATCAAATTTTTTATAAATGAAACTTAAAATCTGGAAGATTTTCCAGCAGACTAGCTTCCGGTCCCACACATCTCAAGCACTGTTTCTCCAATGGGACTCACATGCTTCAGGAGCAACAGGTCACACTGGTGTTTGGATCCTTCTAACTCTACATCGCCATACCACAACCCAGGCGCAGTGGAGGCAGCAGGCGTAGTGCTCCTATGCTGGGACAGTTAATAATTTACCTAGTCACAAAAGTGACTGCACACCACACAAACACATCTCTAAACCCAAACCAAACATTCTTTCCAACTTTTCCTTATCTATATCCCCGAAACACCACTCCAGTGCCATCTAACAGGAGAGGAAGTGTGAGGAAGGTGGAAGTCTCACTGACAAGCAATCAGCGTTCAAATCTATTTCTAAGGTAAACAAAAATCCCTGGCCATATAAACATACTGTAGGGTCTCTCCTGGGGCCTAGGAACGGGCAGATGTCCTGAAGTGTAGGCTCCATGAGCTTCAAGTAAATCTGCCTCTGTGGATATACGCATAATCTAATACAAATACATCAGCGATCTGCACATGGCGATTTTAATAACTACTTATATACCCTCTCATAATTCTTCCAAGCTTATATATCTCACACAGACATGCATACATATTCACACATATACAGAGAATTGCCAACATTCCACAAAAATGGAACATTATGCCATTTTTCTGAATTTTGCTCTTCTCACTCAGCAACACTGCAAAACCCCTGCAAGTGGGTGACACAGCTCTAACTCACTCTTTTTAATGGCTATACAATATTCCATAATTCAATCATTCTCCTATGATGAGCATTTATTTCCAGACTTTTATACCTCAAAACATATCACAATGAATATCGATGTTCATATGTCCATGAATGCTGGTGAGTTTACTTCTATGAGATAGATTACCATGAGATTAACAG
Organism: Diceros bicornis minor; assembly: GCF_020826845.1. Taxonomy (NCBI): domain Eukaryota; kingdom Metazoa; phylum Chordata; class Mammalia; order Perissodactyla; family Rhinocerotidae; genus Diceros; species Diceros bicornis. Next base: position 9,000,108 of record NC_080748.1, on the reverse strand, counting down.
TCTAAGGATCATGTGGTTTTTAAAATTATTACCACACTTTACCCAGATTTCCTACACTTGTACCTAATCTCCTTTTTCTGTTTCAAGAGGATGATAAATTTTTAATTTTAATAGATAGCAGATTACTTCCCAAAAGCATTTTAAAAGTTCACTTATACCAGCAATATATAAGAATACTCTATCTCCAAATCTCTGCCAGCAATAGCTACTAACAGCCTTTTTACAGTACTCAGCCTTATGTCAAATAATATATCATTGTTATGTTAATTTGCATTTCCTTGATTATAACAAAGGTGAACATATTTTCAAACATTTGTGGGCAATACCGCTTTGCTCCATTATCACCTCCTCACATACTTTCCCCATTTTCTTACTGGTTTGGTGGTCTTTTCAGTGTCCATCTGCAAGAATTCTTGGTAATGTCTATTAACTCTAATTTATATTAAATAGTTTTCGAGACCACTCATTTGTATATTGAGTTTTTTAAATGGTACCTTTGACATACAAAGAGATACTAGACAAGGTAAATGTTCCAAAAAAATTTATAGCACCTTGTTTTAGTATTAAGAAATGCTTCCACATCTTTCCATTATATATATGTAGTCTCTGAGATTCTCTTTACAAATTTTTTAATATCAGTCTTTAATTTTTGCAATCAGAATTTATTTTTACATATGATATAGGATGGAGCCCAATTTTGTCTTTATCCTGACAGATAGGCATATTATTTAATAAATGATACCAGCATAATTATCTATTCCACTTACATGTATTATCACTTTTAATATATTGGCATATATTTAGTTCCATGGACACATTTGTCAATTCCTATGTCAACAACATATCAATTTACAGTAGCTTTTTTTTTTTTTTTGTGAGGAAGGTCAGCCCTGCGCTAACATCCATGCCAATCCTCCTCTTTTTGCTGAGGAAGACTGGTCCTGGGCTAACATATGTGCCCATCTTCCTCCACTTTATGGGGGACGCCGCCACAGCATGGCCGGACAAGCGGTGGGTCGGTGTGCACCCAGGATCCGAACCCGGGCTGCCAGCAGCGGAGCACGCGCACTTAACCGCTACGCCACAGGGCTGGCCCCTACAGTAGCTTTATACATGTTCTGACTCTTGGTAAGGTATGCTTCCCTCAATATTCTTCCTTTCCAAAATTTTCTCGGAGATATAATATTTTAGCCCAGGTTCTCACGGGGAAACTAACACCACAAATAAAAAGGAATGCTAAAGGAAGAGCATTAGTTTCCATATCTTTTTAAAAATGGTTATTGCAGATTTGGACATGATCACTTGATGAAATGATACAGAGAAAGTGGTTCTATCCTCAGAGCCTCTAAAGATTTTTTTTTAAGTCATACACATGTATGCTTTATGCTCAACTCTCAAATGAAGATTTGGTTTCTTGAACTGTTTAAGTCATCATTTTAGGAAAATAAACCTGAAATTTTTCTAGAATTTTTTGCATTATGATTAATAATTCTAATTAGTAGTAATACTTTGATAAATAGGATATATTTTGGGGAATGGACATTATTATGAACTAACGGCAAAATGGTCACATGACTGTGGTGATATATTAAAACAAAAACTCATTAATCAAAGACCGATCCACAATATTTATACAATATTTTAGCCAATTTCTCAATCTGGTAGATTTTCAAATGAAAAGCACACTATTTGCCACTATTAAGAAAGCCCTTTGGGCCAGCCCCGTGGCTTAGCGGTTAAGTGCGCGCGCTCCGCTGCCGGAGGCCTGGGTTCGGATCCCGGGCACGCACCGACACACTGCTTGTCCGGCCATGCTGAGGCCGCGTCCCACATACAGCAACTAGAAGGATGTGCAACTATGACGTACAACTATCACGTACAACTATCTACTGGGGCTTTGGGGGGAAAAAAAGGAGGATTATTGGCAATAGATGTTAGCTCAGGGCCAGTCTTCCTCAGCAAAAAGAGGAGGATTGGCATGGATGTTAGCTCAGGGCTGATCTTCCCCACAAAAAAAAAAAAAAAAAGTCCTTTTTTATTGAAAGTCAATGAGAATGGAAGGAATACCGCTTTTAAAAAGAACTGAAAGGCAAACATGAATGCATGTGAATTTAGAAAATGAGTAGATACTTCAATTAGAATAAAAAATGTTCTTAATCAGAAATTGAATTCTGCTTCTTGTAACAAAAAAACTCATCTAAAGTCACCTAAGCCACGGGAGGCTCTCAGCACAGGAATTCCAGAGCAAGTGATCCAGTGCTGATGCAGTAGCTCCACAAATGTCAATTATCCCAGGCAGCTTCTCTCTACTCCATCACTTCATTTGTCACTTTATTGTTACAAAGTAGCTGCTCCCCCTTCAGATTCACAGGAAGAAAGAAAACAGAAGGCTCTGCACCTCTATCAGGAAGTGGAGCTTCCCCGGACATCCTCAGCTCGTGACTTATTGGCCAGAACTGCATCTCACAGCCATTTCTAGTTCCAGCATTTTTAACTGGGCACACTTGGAACAAAATTGGCGGGTAGCATCTGTCTTAATGTCATGTCTGAGGTAAGCAAACGCCTGAGACATTTCATGGCCTGTTGGTTTATAGATAGTAGGTCAGCCAGGTGGTACATGTCCCCAGTCCATGCCCCATAAGTGAGTCAGCGTGGATTGAGGTTCGGAGTTGGATGGAGACTGTTCTATACATCGATTAGATTAGAAAAGAGCAAAAATATTACTGGTTTGTGCTGGGGTATGACAAAAATCACGTGCCCATTATAGCATCCATACTGTGAAAGAACCTAAAATTAGAGGTGAAAAAACCTGTCAGCTCCCCTCAAATGAACACTGAACTAGAAAAGAACCAACATTCTGCAATGAAAGCAGGAAAGGTTCTGGACATCATATTCAGGTATTATCTGTGATAAACACAAACTTAGAGTTTAAACAAAGCTAAAAGTGACTGTCCTTTATAACGAACAGTAATCACGCATTCATTAGATCTAGTTTCCTCTGAATCATAAAAGAGAAAAAGGCCTAGTCAGGGAGTATGGAAAGCTCATTTCTAGTCCCAGCTTCAACTTGTAGAAGCCACTCCATCTTCCTAAGCCTCTACTTCTATGCTCCTAAGTGAAGACCATTTTTTTCCCGTCTATGTCACAGGTCTTAGACAGTTATACCTAATTTATAATTCTAGGGCAAGAAAGAACACCTGCACAAGAGAACATAATAGAGAACAAGAGTATGTCTGATAGTAATAACAATATTTTAATAATATTATTATATAATATTACATAGTATATATTATACAAAATAACAATATTAAAACATGCAGAGCCAGAACAACGGAACCTAGCTGGCAATGGTTCTGAAAGGGAAGTAGATGGACAGGCTCTCATCATAAACGAGGTTCAGCAGACCTAAGGGGCTGAGTCAGGAAAGCCTAAGTTGGAGATAAAGCGTCTCTAGGTCAGATACACTGAGAGAAAACCACGCAGAGTTGAGAATCAACCAGAAAGTTAAGGTATTTACATCAGGCTATGTTTTAAGATGTCTCTGAGGTTAACATAAAATTGTGTGTGAAAGTGTCTTTAACGTGTATAACCAGTTATACAAATGCAAAATGGTTTTACTATTCAAACTTTATAACTAATACCAGACATTAAGGTTACATGAGGAAACCAATGGTCTTATAAGGGAAAACAAATCAAGGAGCATTATATGGTTTTGAGGAAAGAAGCCGGAAGAAAGAGGAAAAGGTATACGTCAATAGGTCTCTTGAGAGAGAGACAGAGACAGAGACAGAGACAACCATTTCCAGTGATAAGAAAATTGTTGCGGAAAAAAAAATCCTGGCTAGCAAACCTAAAGAAAATGAAAGTTTCACCATCTGCAAGCTTGAGACCAGGGGCCAAAGCAGATGATCTCAGACCCATTCAACCCAATCATTCTAAACCGATACACACACTATTCTCAGTGCAGTGACTACCGTCGGAATATCACCCCACCTAAGGGGAAGGTGGAGCAGAATAGCAGCATCCTCAACAACTAACAGTAACTGTCAGTCCTCATTACAAATGTGATTCTGAGAAGACAGACCAAAGTCACAGCTTCAGATGCCCTCAAGCCCACCAATCCAAGCAAGGATTTTATAAGTAATGAGAACAATAGCTTGGTCTCTGAGCATGCACTTACTAAAAAGGGACCATACATTATTTTGTGTGACCTTTCCCATCACATTTAAAGCCACTCAGTCTCTACACCACATACTTTAAAAAAAAAAAAGGAAGATAAAAAGAAATTTGCCCCAAACGAATAATCTCTATAACTACAACTTCCAAAGAAACATATGGAATAAATGTCAGATGAAGAAGAATTTTAGAAGAATAGAGTACCAGTCGGTTCTACCTTTTCAAAATCCCATACCAATCCCAGAAAAATTTTACCAATATAATATCAAATTCTCATCCCTTTTACATGCACAACACTGAATACTGACAGTAAGTAGTCAGTCCAAAACCTGATTGGGAGGGGGAGATGGTTAGAGACACAAAAAATACTATTGAACATTCCATTGAAATGAGGTGGAGGGAAGTGACCGCAAATCCCATCAGATGCTTTCTAACGTGCTTTCCAGTGCATGACATAACCCGCGTGCACTATGTAGTCATCTTCTCCTATAGCTTGAGGAATTCAGATATAGAACGGTACTTCATAGCACTTTTCAACGTTTCAATAATCACTAGTAAGAGATGATCTCAATATCCTATTTGAGAAAATTTTTTAAAGACCTTGTTTGGCCTGGAGCTGTTATCTTGTGCCCAGTGTGCATTACACCTGCACATCTTCATGCCGATATTTGCTGAATGCTGGCAATAGACTCATAGCTACCTGGTACGCTAAACTTGTAATTAAGCATTCAGACTCCATCCTTGTGGCTTTCTTTTTTAGCTGAAGTACTTTAATTTTCTTCATATTTTACTGTATTACTATCCTTTTCAGCATGTGAGGGTACGTGGCAAATATTCCAATTCTGAAAGATCCACCACAAAAGAAAATATCCAGAGTGTTTCAATTATTTTTCCAAGATCTACTACTCTCAAGAGAAAGTTATTTCTTTCCACCGAGAAATGAGGCCTTGTCCTGGCCCCATGTGGAAATCAATGCTTAGTTTTTACAGATTTGGGTCCAAATGTCCAAGGGTAGAACCAATACTGGGTATCTTACCCAAAAAGCAATGTCGGCCACAGCATAACTCTGAAAACCAGCAAGTTTCTATATGAATACTGTTTCACAGCTCATTCATTATCACCATGCCGACCTCCCTCTCCAACCTCACATCTGGTAAGATCATTGCCCTTTTTATTCAGCTCGTAGAGGGCTATTCCACTTGGATCTATCATCAATTTGACCTCAACCAGTCCCCAGTTCTACAGAAGCTACCCAGAGCAACCAGGCTAAGTCTGTTGAGCTATGTCATTGACTCACGCCACCACTTTTGTTAAGTCTCTTAATTACTCAATCTCTGTCTCAACTATACAATAACACATGGCGGTGGGGGGGAGGCGCCAGATGGCATCTTACCTTTCTTTTAGCCCTAATATCAAAGAGGGCTTCCACCCAGACAGGACACAGACCCACCCGTGTCATCCTTGACATCATGGCCCCGCACGGACACCTCTATAACAGGACGCTCACCTTCCAAAGCAGCCCAGCCCCGCTTAGACAGCTCTCACCACTGAAAGCTCGGTCAGGTCTTCCCTGAGTGGGCTCTTTCCCCAACCAATAAACAAAAACCTCATCACTCAGGTTCTTCAACAATGCCTCTTTAAATGGAATAGCAAAACAGTATCCATGAAACACCTACAGTGTCTACACACTATCGTACTAGATACCAAGAACACACATGATGCTGATCTCAAGACACGCAGAGCCTAGGGAGTGGCAGACAGGCAGTTACACGTGTAACTGTGTGGTAAGGACTACAACCACAACAAGCATATGATACAACACAAACACAGAAGGTGACGTCTGAGCCCCAAGGACAAGTGGGAATGGACTCATCAGCGCTCTAGCAGCACATCACTCCTGTTCTTCTGATGACCCTCTTCAGAACATTACAACAATAGTTACTATTGGCAGCTTAAAAGGCTAATTTGTCCTGTATCACTCAAAAACCAGAGGCAGGACCAAACCCAAACGACAGAGGCATGATTCAAACCCAGGTCCTCCACAGAAAAATGAGCATACGCCCATCTACAGCATTCTAGGCTTCAATATTTGACAGCAAATTCATTTTGCCAACAACACTATGATGATATTATAACGAGGCTCAAAGCCTGAGGTCTTCTCTGGATAAATTAATCTAGCCAAGCATCTTCCATTTATTTCTTCTTTTTTCACGGCCAATGCCATCACAGCCTATTGGAAGCCCTCACCATCTCACGCCTCCTAATTAATGCCCCTGAATCTATCCCATACAATGACACCCAACTGCTTTCTGACATACCACATGTCATATTCAAAAACACCCCATGATCCAAATAATAGCCAGTATTTGAAAACTATTAAAGTAATTTGCTTTGGAGCAGTAGTGTCTGGAAGCAAAGCCAGGGTCATGGGATCTGGACTTGCACTGCTAATGAGCTGCTAATGCCTCTCTTTGAGCTTCTCAGGCTGTAACCAAGAGGGCCCAACGTCCTGCTGGCAGGCATGTCTTTCTAACCACTGACCGCTCTCCAGTACAAGCCCCTGCTTCAGACACAGTTGTCCTGTTCCCTGAACTCACCATGCCTTTTCTCTTCTCCTTTCCGCTAATCACACCCCACCCTGGACCCCCTTGCCTGTTGTACGCATCCTTCAGGACCTCTCCTCAGAGCCCCAGGGGACAAACGACCCCTTCCCTAAAGTCTGAGAAAATTTAGCTCACCCTTCAGCCCGGAACCTTATGCTATCTTCCACTACAAGTTATTCAGGTATGTGTGTCTTGTCTCAAATTGATTCTGGGGAACTGAAGCCTTCTCGTCGTGCATTAACTATCTGTTTTCTTGATGCACCCTTCAGCCCGGAACCTTATGCTATCTTCCACTACAAGTTATTCAGGTATGTGTGTCTTGTCTCAAATTGATTCTGGGGAACTGAAGCATTCTCGTCGTGCATTAACTATCTGTTTTCTTGATGCTCTGGCATCCCGGGCACTGCTGACCATGGAGGGACTGCCCCTCCCAGAGTTAGTTAACTCCTAGGGATAGCAAATAACTTTCCCCGGAGTGTCTTTCATATGCAAACCAACCAATCAAAAGCCCATACCCCCAACCACCTCCTTTATTGAGCTGTCACAGATCAAGCCAGTCTAATATTCCAGGGCCAGGTACCAGGCAACTAGGGGCAAGCCCCCAGGTCCCAGAGACTACTGAAATTATTCAAACTATCCAATCCTATGTCTGCTTACCCTGCCTTGCCTTGCCTTTCCTGCGGAAACCACAGTAAAAGCTGCTGCCCACACTTCCCCGCACTCTCTCTGCCTCTTGACTGACACTAGTGCTCCCCCTGAAGCCCTGCGTGGCATGTGGCATACCATGTCTCCTGCTTCCTGGAAACTGCAAGTACCAACTTCGTCCTCAGGACAGTCATTTCCATGTCTGCGTGTCTCACCTGATTAAAACACATCCTGGGTATATTTTAAAACACACTAGGATTGCATCCCTTTTACGTCTCCTGCTTTCTGCTCAGCCACACTACTAAAATCGTGTCATATACATAGGAGTCAACTACGTCAAAGAAACACAAATACAGATTGAAGCAAACAGACACTGCGGTTTAATTTTTCAGATGTAAGCAAATCTACGATGCATACAAATCAAAAATGCATAAGAAATATATTTGTATGTCACATAAAAATATACATGAAGGTGCTAATTCAGTAGTTTATATTGGGCCTCAAACTACCGTGGTATTACCCTTACAGTCTCCATATTCCGCTTTAATCTCACTTCAGTCCATTCTCTAGAACTGCATGAGCACTCCACACAAACAGTCTCACGGAGCTGATCATGCCCACAGGGTAACACTAATGAATTTTTTAAATTTAACTAACCCATTTAAATCCCTGTTACCTTCAGAAAAGCTCTACATAACGTAACTGAGTTCACTCTGATTCTCTAGGGTGAATGAAGGGCTGGGATACTTTCCCTAGTAATTTTTAATGACTGTGTGGCATCTAGTTCACCATACTGTGCCTTCTTTTCAAGTTCAGGAAAACAAGAATCTTATTTTTACCACACTGCAAAGTAATACAGGATCAAGAGCTGCCTTTCTTGAGGGCACTTTGATCTTGTTAAAAGGAAGGATCTGTGAGGAAATCATTTACTCTTCCTCACTATGGCACATACTCCTTGGTGAACCGTGGGATTGTCGCTTTTGGGGAGTTCCGATTATCCTGCCCCAGGACTGCGGTGAGAGCATGTTGCTGTGATGCTCTGCAGGTGACAGCCATCATGCGAGGGACAGGTCCTCGCAACTAGCGAGGCAGGTGAAACCCTCTGCCTCATTATAACCATCTTAGTGCCCTCCTCTGGCCTGCGTCCACCAGGCTCCACCACTCGCTTTTCTGCTCATGTCCTCTGCGGTAAGTGCTTTCTCTGTGCGGTATCCCCACCACCACCAGCTGTCTCTAAATGGTGGGCCCCTTCTCTTCCCATATCTTGACACAAACATCACTTCCACAGAGAGGCACTCACGGATCCTCCCCCACACCCCTGACTCTTCCTTACAGTCCCTTGTGTACTTTCTTATAGTTCTATTACAATCTGAAGTTATCTAGTTCTTTTGTTTACCATCTGTCTTCCTAACTAAATCAGAAGCCCAAGTAAGTACTCAACAAATATTAAATAAAAGAATACACTGGAGAGGAGAATCAGTACCTTTCTTGGCAGAGTTTGAGGTAACAGCTACACAATTCCTGAATGAAA